>NW_024739318.1:8775-20096 GCF_018991925.1 Homarus americanus | reverse complement strand
CGGTTGTACTTCGTTCAGTTACGTATTGCTCTACAGCGTCTACCGGGACACCAGAGAGGCTGACGTGCTGGCCGCCATCCAACAACATCCTCTTGTCTTCCAAGACAGGCCTGGCTGTACCACTGCCGTGGTGCATGATATTGATGTTGGTTCTGCTAAGCCTATCAAGCAGGCTCCCCATCAGCGAGTGGTGCTCACCAGTCACTCTAGTACCGAAGGACGGCACTCTTCGATTCTGCATCGACTTCGCAAGGTCAACGCCGTCACCAGCAAGGACAGCTTCCTCTACCAGAGTCGACGACTGCGTCGAAGCAATCGGGAACGCCAAGTTCCTCTCTAAGATGATTGCCTTCGAGGGTTTTGGCAAGTACCATTGACCTGTCGTGTTAAAGACATCTCCAGTTTTGTGACATTAGGTAAGACCCATAAATTTAATGTTATGCCTTTCGGGCTTTGCAATGCCCTGCTACCTTTCAAAGGCTGATGTCTAAGTCACGAATTGGCCTGGTTATGTAAGTATATTTAGATGATGTTGGAATTTTTTCTGACACTTGGTCAGACCATTTATGTCAGCTAGACGCTCTCTTCACTGAGTTAGAAAATGTAGGACTTGTTATAAACTTTGCTAAGTCAGAATTTGTTTGTGCTCAACTTTTGTATCTGAGACATGTAATTGGGTTGGGGAAACTTGCTCCTCCCACAGCAAGGTGTGACACTATTTTTCGGATGTCTGTTCCATGTAACAAACGACAAGTCCGCAGATTTTTGGGTTGTGTTGGTTATTACCGGAGATATATTTGTAATTTTGCCGAGTTGGCACTACCCCTTACTGATTTGTTGAAGAAGGGTAATATTTTTTGTTGGACTTCAAGGTGTCAGGACTCTTTTCAAAACTTGAAAAAATGTATTATGCTCATATCCTATTTTAAGAGCCCCTTATTTTTCTAAGCCTTTCAAGCTAGCCTGTGATGCTAGTGATCTGTTATTTAGACCCACAGAATGAACACTTTTGTTATATCATAATTTGTGCAAGCAAAATTTTATTTTATGGGGGGGAAGTGTTACGACCATGTCGTATTTTTCTATTATCTTTATATAACATGCTTCCATGTTGTTCCATATTATTCCTGTAATGATGTGTTATATTTACTATTATATAATCTAGTCACCTTACCTTGTGCTGTTAAGGTTATAACTGTTATTATTTGTTCAAGCCCATCTTATTTCTTCATTTAGTATTTTAACAAGCATTCTTTGTTTCTCTAACGACCGTCTGCATCGTTAAACGACCCATGTTTCACCGGCTGGTCTCATTGGCGAGAAACGACCCTATATATAGTACTCCACCTGTGGACAGAGTTCAGTCCAGTCCTCTTGTCCTTCAGTTCACGTTGTTTTAAGTGACACCTGTCACCTGTTACTTATACTTCAATTTATTTCTGTGTTGTTCTTGTCGCCACCAATGTGGTATATCTATGTGAGTACCTATTTATGTCCATCAGTATTTGCTTAATTACATTTAAGTAATTCAGTGTTGTTTCACGATAGTTAATTTCAGTGTTTGTTATTTATATGTTTAGGCAGTGTTAACTTATCCAATGCTTTATTTTTATTCTTTATGTTTAAAGCAGTTCTTTTGATGTTTCGGTGTTTTAGTATCATTTGTGTCTTAAAGGTTTCGATAGTGAATCAATTTGTTGTGACAGCCTACGAGGCTCGTCATTGTGTTAGTATTTTATTTAATTAAATTCTTAAAGGTTTACTTTATTTATTTTTATTCCCTTTTGATTTACTTCACTTTTCTTTTTGTTTGGTTACGCCTAGAACCTTGGATATTAAAGTAAATTAAGAGACGGCGTAACAAGGTCCACAGCTCCTTCCACGCCGTAGTGGCTGCCTGGGGTGAGTGCCACAGCAACTGGAGGTGCGATGGTATTATCAGACTTACGGAGATGAAATGAAGAGATGAGTCCAGACGTCGTGGATCCTTAAGTCCCAACCAATGTCTTGGGGGAGTGAACTACTCTGTGGCGTGAATGAGCGAATGCACGAGTGCTGTCCTTTAGTGGCATGATTGACGTCTGCACGAGTGCTGCTACCAAGTGGTGTGAATGAAAGTTGGTTATAGGTTGAATGTCTGATTAGTTAGATGACATGGCACGAGGTTTCGTGAGTCTTGTATGCTATCCTGTAAAGGAGAATGTATTCTGCTGCCCCATTGTACGGACCGCTCCCAGTAAATTACATCTGTGAAACCTGTGTTTCTTTGAGTCATCGGCACCCAGATTGATTTGAACACAAGTCATTATATATATATTAAAACTACGTGTGGTAGGCGTGGTCGAATGATTAAGGCACCCAGGACGATATTTTAAGAAAAACTACCGCTAAGCTACAGTCCCATATGTAACTAGTAAGGTTTTCTTTTTCCTTTTATTTTATATTTACTTACTATTTCTCTTTATTTCTGTGTGTAGACCGTTGGTCAAGTAACCCTCGCACCGAGAGGGGAGTTAGAATGGACGATAGTAAATGTAGGATTTAGTATATCATGCACTAACTTATATACAACGGGAAATATGTGATATTTGTGTTGTTACTCATGACTCACTATATCACGGTATAGCACAAAGACACGTACGATGAATATTCTACTCAATACAAAGAGATGGAATTTCTATGTTTGTCTTTGATACCCCCAAAATGTTCTACACTACTGAGGGTATACGCAAACACTTGTTATCTTGAAAATAGGTTCTTATTCTCGTAGGGGAGATAAACACAGAGGAACAAAGAAACTGGCTTCCACACCATAAGGACTAGTGATCTCATCTCTCTGTATCACTCCGCGCTGGCATGTACAGACGCCAGCATTCACAAGCTGAATACATAATATGTAAATATGATAATTCACATATATAACATGGTGCATAATAAATGGAAATATTACATAGGATTAATACATGTTCTGTAATACTCTACTACACATAATTAATAGAGTAATATACAGAATTAATGATGGTTTCTTAACGGTTCTACATTTATTAACGTAATCAATTTGTTGTGACAGCCTACGAGGCTCTTTATTGTGTTAGTATTTTATTTAATTAAATTCTTAAAGGTTTACTTTATTTATTTTATTCCTTGATTTACTTTACTTTTCATTTTGTTTGGTTATGGCTAGAACCTGATATTAAAGTAAATTAATAGATATGTAAAAAAAAAAAAATATATATATATATATATATATATATATATATATATATATATATATATATATATATATATATATATATATATATATATATATATATATATATATAAGAAGTATGCCTGTGTGTTTGTTTGTTTGTGTGTCCGCACGAGAATCTCGAAAACTACTTTACCGATCTGTAGTGATGATGGTTGGTGTTATATGTAGTGATGGTGATGGATGGTGTTATATGTAGTGATGATGGATGATGTTATATGTAGTGATGATGGATGTTGTTATATGTAGTGATGATGGGTGGTGTTATATATAGTAGTGATGATGGATGGTGTTTTATGTAGTGATGATGGATGTTGTTATATGTAGTGATGATGGATCATGTTATATGTAGTGATGATGGATGTTGTTATATGTTATATGGGTGGTCCCCTACAATCCTCTTTTGAGTAAAGCATTTAATGCGCACGTCAATGTGGAATTCTGCAATTCAGTCAAGTCCATCAAGTATGTTTGCAAATACGTCAACAAAGGCTCTGACCAAGCGATCTCTGCATTGGAAAAGGGTGCAAATCATGATGAGGTGACACAGTTTCAGCAGGGCCGTTACATATGAAGCAATGAAGCCCTATGGAGAATTATTAGTTTTCCCATACACAACGATCAACAGTAGTTCACCTGGCTGTTCACCTGAAAATGGCACAAAGAGTATACTTCACAAGAGTCTCTACAAAACATAAGAACATAAGAACATAAGAAAATAAGGTGTCTGCAATAGGTTGGTTGGCCTGTGCATGGCAGTCCTGTCGAGAGTCTCTACCACTCTATCATCCATGAATCTATCCAGCCCTTTTGAAACTCTCCAGCGTTCTAGCACTTACAATAAAGTTAAGTAGCTTGTTCCACTCGTCCACCGCCCTATTTGTGAACCAGTTCCTTCCTATCTCCCTCCGAAACCTGAACTTATCCAACTTAATCTGTTGTCCGAGTCCTATCGTGCTCGGATATTATAAAACTTTATCTATATCCCCTATTGATTCCTTTCACCCACTTAAATACTTCTATCATATCTCCCTGCACTCTTCGTCTTTCTAGGAATGCAAGTTTAGTTTCTTAACCATCTTGATACGGAAGTTTCTTAGTCCTGGAATCATTGTCATTCTTCACTGCACCGACTCTAGTGAATTGATATCCATTCTATAATAAGGGCACCAGAACTGAACCTCATAATCGAGGTGCTGCATGAAGGTAAGATAGTTGCAAATAATAATATATATATATATATATATATATATATATATATATATATATATATATATATATATATATAAAATTATATATATACAGTATATATATATATATATAAATAATATATATATATATATAAATATATATATATATATAATTATATATATATAATTATGTATATATAATTATATATATATATAATATATATATATTATATATATATATATTTTATATATATATATATATATATATATATATATATATATATATATATATAAATGTATATAATATATATAAATATATATATATATATATATATATATATATATATATATATATATATATATATATATATATATATATATATACACCTTACAGTATAGCACTTACAGTATAGATACATAGATCAGATTCATGTGTGGGTGATGTCTGTTCATTGCCAAGCACGACATAGGTTCGTACACAAAAGTAAAATGCATATTCATTAGCAGTATATATAGGTCCAGAGTCATGTGGGTGATGTACTGTTCGCTGCCATACAATTCAGTGGTTTAAAATACATTGGACGTCTATATTTAATTAAAAGACTAATCGGAGTGCGGGCTAGCAAATTTGGGATAAACTTGGCTTAAAGAATGGCCCGCAAGCACCCCCCCGATTCAATATAGTAATTACAAAGTTCATGAGACAATAAGCCAGGTGGCAGAAGTGCTGACAGTGTAACATTCAATAATATAGTGTTCAAGTGTGTATGCTTTAAAGGGACATCACGAAGTTTATATGTAGTGTTCAGAGGAAGTATAGGTATAGCGATAGTATCTTGCCGAAGATATTGATACAGCCATGCTAACCTGATTCTGGCCTAGACTACATTACATTGTCTGGTTCTGTCCTTATGCTATGGCTATAACGGTACCTCTCGCCACAAAATTTTCATATGTACTAATGCTACAACTGCCAGGTCTCTCTGCATATCTCAGTTCTTCTAGATCCAGAGTTCATGATTTTTGACAGGATGTTTTTTTAAGTACAGCATTGGACAGGCCAAGGTCACAGTCATCATTTACTTTCTTTCCATGCCTCATTGGCCAGTCTGTCAACACGGTCGCTGATACCTAATTCAACAAAGTTGAATCACAAATTCGATTCGAGAGTTGTTCTCTGAGCAGTTATCACATTTATTTTAATATCACAGACAGAATTTAGACATAGAACCTGACAGGCTGTTCATTCATTTTCAAAGCACTTTGAGAGTCACAGAATATCACTTACCTCCATTTTCTTTAGGTAATCTGTAGTTAAGCAGATTCTGGTTAATTCAGTTTGTGTTTGCTGGCCCAGTTGTTCAGCCTTTGCCTGTTTTGACACCATCTTCTCTTTTCTTTATAAATTACAATTGCACAGCCTATTCTACCTGTGTTTGTCTGCACAGAACCATCAATGCATAACATTCCTTGATTTAATACTCTCTATGTGTCTGTTAATAATTTCTGTGTGACACATCTCATCACATCAGTGTTTAACATATGCCCCACTACCCAAGGAGTGTAATTAATAGGAACTGTTATATCAACCAGGAGAATGGCATTAGTGGATTCGTATGGGTGATTACGTATCAGTTTCCAAAGATCTGCAGCACTTTTTATGAAACCACGGTCCAAGAGGGTCTTTTGTGGAGGTTAGCAGAAATAGTCCGGGATTACTTAGATAGAACATCAACTCAGTTTGAGCTATGGTTTGGAGACCATTGTTCTTCAAAACTTTGACACAAAACAAAATTATTAAGTACCTGTAGGCTATCCTCTCAGATAGGGAGGAGGGGGGAGTCAGCTCTTTCCTCCCATGCTTACAATTCTGGTTGATTTTGAGCATCCTAGAATGATGTATGGCTTCATTTTGCACTACCTTATGGCTGTTGAGTTGTTTAGGTGGAATAGTCACAAGATTGGGAGCATGATAATCAACTACAGAACAGATAGAGTGAAGATAGAGAGAGTACGAGCATAGGTGATGTTAATTCCATAGCTCTTGCCAACAAGGGATTTGAGGTATAATGCGCTGCATTAGTTCGCCACAAAGGTTGCCGACAAAGATTTGCATCATTCACAAATTCCAAGATATTTACTTGGAAGCTACATAGCTCAAGGGCATGCTGTTAATGTTAAAAGCCAATAGGCAGAGGGTGAGCAGGAGGAGGATTGGCGGCCCTCATCATGTCACCAGATATTATGAGACCACATTCCATAGTCCTACGAGCAAATACATCCAGCAAGGCTTGGAGACTAAAGCTTGGTCTGTGTCATAATGCAGATATCATCAGCATAGCATATTACAGCCTTATTTGGCTGAACTGGAATATCAGCAGTAGCTTTTTGCATCAGTATATTAAGGCATGGGACTTAACACCCTCCTGAAGCGTGCCAAGCTCAAATGATCTCATTCTGGCACTTTGACTCCCTTAAGCAGAACACTGGCATACCTGGCCCGGACAGATTACCCACTTATCCATGTCAGGGTATACTTGGATGCCAAGGTAGCTAGTTGCTCAAGTATAATGTCTCTATTAGCTACATCAAGGCTGATTTGGGTCTATGAAGGCTGTTTGTGTCTTATCTTTTGAGTGAACAAGATATTTTGCAAAAATAATCATCTGTGTGCTGTGCGGCGGGCATAGACCCATACAGATTATCCCAACGTCCTACCTGCATATGCAGGATCTGTTCATAAAACATTCTGAAGTGATTATTGAACGATTGATTACGAGCAGTGTTCTATAGTGCACTCAAGGAAAAGCACATAAGCACAGCAATGTAATGTAGTGTGGCTGGACCGACATAACCTGACCTCACCTCACGGCGTCTACTGACCCTAATGTGAAGGCTGGAGCACACCTGCATCGCCCCAGCTACTGTCCTGGCCACGTGGGCACACACCTGCAACCCAGCAGTGAGAAAAGACATGACCTGCAGGGGCTCCGGGTTTTTAAGCGTGCAGGCCGGGCCAGTTGGCCCTGCACCCTGGCATATCCCCAAGTGATCAGTGCAATGAGTGATTGTCATACAGTGTTCCAGCTAGTGCATCCCAAGGAAAAGCCAGATAGTGGGCACTTTGTCGGTCACATTTAAAATTCACCAGTGACAAGGACTGCCTTTGGTGTTTACATATATCGTGGAAACTGTGTCGGCGACCCAAACGCCAGGACATGGACCCACGGTCTTTACAACTGACAAATATTAACAGATGTCTACCAGCGTCAGTGGCCTCAAAAGTGCTGCCAGTGAGTTTATGGCCGCAGGGACAAACACTTCCGTCCGCCCACAACATATATCAACAGATGGCCGCAATCACTTACGCCGAAGCACTCTGTACCATCTAAAGCGTGGGAACAGTTTTCCTGATAGCAGTGTTGTCGCTGGCGACTCAATTCACTGAACATATTCCGATGCAGCCGTAGAGCGGGGAGCCGTCATACATAAGCCCATTAGGACGTAACCTCCCACTAGGAAACCGGAGAAACCAACCTTGACAGACCGTACCATTACACTGCGAGAAGTTACCGAGGATATGGTATGATCTCCGTCTCTACTGCTATCAGCGTTACTTCCCCAGCTATCAAGTTTGACGAGCTGGCAACTACAGTCAGGTCAGCCGCCCCGCGGCAATCGTCGTTGCCGTATGAAAGGCTTGGCACGGCTGTGCACTCAAACGTGTCATATTGCGGGACATCAACTCTTTCATCACCTTGGTTCACATAGGCAGCGGAGGGACGGTGCCCTCTTCTGTCAAGGTGACCGCCCATCACGCCTGGATGTTCAGGAGTCCCAGCAGATGTGGAAGCATTATGGGTAGTGTTGTGTCCGCAATTACCGGCGCCACTGCTTCCATCTCATAATCTGTGTGGCATATCATCACACGCCTCGCTCACTCACCAAGAGACGCTCTGAGGTGGTCTGAGGTGAAATGTGAGATGATTGACACCTCAGACCACCTCAGAGTTAGGTACCCATGTGCCAAGTTAGTATTATCACGGGGATTATAATGAAAGTGTCTGCTGATATCCAGGATTAGCTGTTACTATCACAAGTTGTGAACTTCCCCACACACGGTCAAAATACCCTTGACCTTATCTTAACTTTAACTTAAGCGGACCAGTACCAGCCACGTCAACCAATACCTCCTGCTCCGGGTGTAGCACACTTATCAGTGCTCTGGTCCCCGGCGCTGCCGCTACACGCAAATACAGAGACCTACATCCAAGACCTACCACAGGCCGATTACTGACTCTGCATGCCTCTTCTGGCAGTGGATAGTTCACCATTCCTGGACTGAAGTACTTGGCGTGGATGGCGTGGAAACCAAATGAAAGGTATACCAACACCACCGAGCTCTAGCTTCTTCCTGACACGTCCGTCAGATCTTACCAGCTGACTTGCCCTGGATCACACCTCGGATCAAAAGACTTATACGCCAGAGAAACAGAGCCTTTTACCTCAATGACCACATCTACCGGGTCGCCGCCTTGGTCATCCGCTGAAATCGTTACTGCAAAGAAGTCTCTACCCAACCAAACTGCAACACCTGAAGCAGACCAACATCCAGTCAATGGTATGGTAAGCTTAAGAACTCTGTGAACTAAACAATAAGGCCCCGCACCCTCTCCTTCCTTAGCTATCTGACTAATGTTGGCCTTAGCTGAGCAATCAAATAACCATTTTCCTTTACTATATGCCAGACGCTCCCCCCGGCATGACACAACCACTCTCCTGATTACCTACCAGCCCTTTCCCACTGACTTAGTGAAGAATTTGAGTAACCAAAAACGCCTGGACAAACTAAAGATAAAACGCTCTACCACCCCCCATTGACTTACAAGCTATGAAACTCTTCAAGGGTTTCTCCCCGGAGCTGCTAAACTATGCTCCATCATCAATGCTTCTCTCAGTCAAGCCACATGCCAGCTAACTAGAACCCAAGCATGTGTCACCAGTGCCCAAGTCAACCAGCTCACCAATCCTTAAATCAGCTGCGACCTATTGCAATCACCCCAATGCCCAGCCTAATCTGTTAAACGTTTTATTGTTCGAGCTGGGCTTAGGCTGATAATGCAGGAGTCATAGACCCTCAACACTTTGGCAATAAACTATCACGACTCATTTCTTGTTGGCTTTCTCGTTACATATACCGCCATCTGCGAAAACGAAAAACGTCTGTAGCTGTAGCCTTCAATGATTTCACTAGAGCATTCGACCTAGTCGACCACAATTTAATCATTAACAAAGCTAGTATTGCCTCGGGCTTCGGAGAAGTCTTATACCATGGCTTACAGACTTCCTCAGTGACCGACGCGCCAAGCTGTACGCTTCCGAGGGGCTGTCTCCACCTTTCAGTCACTGACCCTGTGGCGTCACCAGAGCAAGACGGGACCACTCTGCTTCCTTATGCTTATCAATTATGCCCTAAGAGAAACCCTGCTCGCTGGAAATATGTCGACATGACTCCACTATTGGGATCAGCGTCAACAATTCTGCTCCCGACTATACCTTCCCTTCAGGATTTATTGAATAGCCTCCAAAACTGGAGCCCACCAACAACCACATCACCATCAACCATACCAAGACCATGGTTATGCACATCAATTTCTCCTCCGACATTTATTCACACCCGCTTCCGTACTTTGGGTCCCAACACACTCCAGGTTGTAGATTCCTCCTAAAGCTCCTCAGCGTCACCATAGACAACAAACTAAATTAGAAACCACTGCGATCGAGTGAAGTTGTCAGAATCCTCCAGTTTTCCGTTTCCACCTCCTCCGCCGACTCAAATTCCTCAGGTTCCTGCACCCGCCGAGCTCCTCAGTGTTTACTCAACATTCATACTGGGGATCGGTGGTAGAAATGGTACCGTTCTTGCCTCGCAAACGAGATGTCGCGAGTTCGATTTCCGGCCGGTGGAAGTTGTTTGGACTTACTCTAGCCCCCATTAGTCCCTGTTCACCTAGCAGAAAGTAGGTACCTGTTTAAGTCAAAGTTGCGAATTCGCATTCAGGAGTTGTTGAGCTCCAATAACTTGATGACATAAACCACTGACTCTTCAGGCTTCTACGCCCTTGACTCTTCAGGCTTCAACGCCCTTAACTCATGAGACATAAAGGCAAGCATGAACTTAGCATGCTTCCCTGTGGGCGTTGTAAACGCTTGCTTCACCTTACACAAGGATGTAGGGAGTGCCCAATAAAAAACATAAAAACAAAAAACATTCATACTTCCCAAACTCACCTATGCCTCCCCCACCTGGTCTTCCTCCTAAATGCCACACAACGTAAACACCTAGAAAAGGTGCAAAAGAGGCATGCAAGATTATTCTCCTTCCTACTCCACATATCAAGAAGCGCTCAACACACTGACCCTTTCGACTCTCATGACCATCACCACGACCTCATCTGCAAATTTGGTAAGAAGCTTCTGCACCATCCTTGACACCGGCTCCTACTACCACCTGAGACCTAGCGCCAGAATTGCTGTTCGACACCATAACCGCATCCAGCCCATACGTGCCTGAACTGATTGCTATAAGAACAGCCCAGTCCCAACCATTGCAAAATTTATCAATAACTTGTAATAAACCAGTGTATTCACTCCCAGAAAATCCTACTTCTACTGTCACTATGTTGAAATGCCCTGTGGTTTGAGCTTTTCCCCATCTAGTTATTATATATCGTATTTGTATCACTTATGTTACTTGTATATTATATGTAAATCGAAACCCATTCCCCAATTATGTAAATGTATATTTTCAGCCTTCTGGCTGCTATGCTCTTCAAAAACCGTTAATTATTATTATTATTATTATTATTATTATTATTATT
>NW_024739318.1:0-8675 GCF_018991925.1 Homarus americanus | reverse complement strand
CACCGGTCAACACAATTTTTCTGGCACAAGGTTTTTAAACGGATTTTAAGTAAATTTGTGGTGCAGAATCCAAATATGACTTTGGTTTTGTCTATCACATCAGGTTTTGAGATATACCATATTGCACTTTTGCTGGGAAACGTAAACTTTTGATCAAAATTGACGGTTAAACATGTATACATAAATTTTTTCAGCATTATAATTTGATTTTTCTATAACCAAAAGTTTTAATATCAAATTGAAAGTTAATGCATTTAATATTAAATGTAACATTAGGGTGAAAAACCAATTAATGTACGGTAGAAATAGTGCAAGTATTAAGACTGACAGTTACATAAACTTCTCTTTTGGCCGATCTCTTATGTACAGCTTCTGGAATGTCTTCATCAAACTCCAGCAGTAGTCCGCCATCATGTTCGAGTCCCATCGACCTTGGTAACGTTCTTCCATTACTTTAATGTCTTGATGAAAGCGCTCCCTTGCTCCTCGCTCACTTCTCCCAGATTTTCTGGAACTCGTCCAAGTGACTGTGTAAGTAGTGAACCTTGATACTCATTCTGCATCCAAGTGCTTGTAAACTCAAGAGCAGCTCTTCCACAATTTCTTGATAGTTGTCCGCTTTCTTGTTCCCTACAGTTCCGCACCACATTAGAGAAAGCATTCCAAGTTCTTGCCTGTGCCTCAGTCATTGTTGCAAGGAAGTGTGGATCTCTGAGTAGTGTTCTTATTTGAGGTCCATCAAAAATCCCTGCCTTTTTTCTTTCTCGTCGCTAAGACTTGGAAAGGTTGAGCATATATATCGAAACACTTCCACTATGATCAAGAGCCTTGACGAATTGCTTCATGATACCAAGTTTATGTGCAGAGGAGGAAGGACAATGTTCTGTCAACCAAAGGATCGTTAATGATATTCTTGTCACCAGGCGTCAAACTATGTCTTGGTGGCCAATTTTTTCAATCAATGGTCTGTTGTAGCCCTGCTGTCCCAGTAGCACAGAAAACAGGGTATTTTGTGTACCCTCCTTGCTGGCCCAATAGAAAGTTTACCATTTTCAAGTCTACACAAATTAACCATTCATGAGCATGGTATTGCAACTCTAGAACAGTCTTAATGTTTTCTATACTCTTCTTTAATTTGTACAGAAGGTCCGATTGGAATTGAACCATACTTGTTTCAGTTAGAAGAACACATTTCAAGCTCCTTTTTAGAACTGTCAATAAAAAGTCTCCAATCCTTACTATCATATGCTGGTAGTCCCATGGAGAGAAGAAGTCCTTCTACATCATTACAAAAAAACAAGCTGGTCATATGAATGAAAGTACTTCCGCAGTTGCTCTTTCTCTGTTGCGATAAGCAGAGACACTTCGTGCCAGGTTTTAAGAGTCGTTTCTCTTGAAGCCTGAAGCTAACAATTCAGCAGACTGTTTGGCAAATTTAGATCTCTGACCAGATCATTCAATTCTGACTGAGTAAACAACGTTGGCTTTTTCACAATCTTCACCAGATGGCTTGAAAAGATCAGTCTCTTCATCTTCATCAGTAGAAACAGGTGAATTCCGGTCTATATCCTCAATCTCTGGTAGCTCAGTAATTCTGGCACGTTATGATGGAGCAAATCTGAGATCAGATTTGGATTCAGCACCTAAAGTTAGTAAAAAACAGTTAAAAGGTTTCATGCCAGAAAAAAATATTTTTTGTAGACCAGTGTAATATATACTGTACAATGTACATAATAATAGATGTAAGGGTCAATAAACTAGTCCCCTCGTGGACAAATCTAAATCTAATCTAAATCAGCTCGATGAACAGGCTCTGTGTGAAATATAACATAGTCTAGGATTGCTTTTTAGTGTCCTTGTGATTTGGGCAGTAACGTTCCCTGGTCGCACGCAGTAGGTTGAGGGTTCGAGTCCTGGCTGGTGAGGTTGTTGATTATATACTGTATATACATATATATATAGAGTATAATCAGAGTTGTTCCACTATTATTGACATAAAGGTGATGATTGTATAATGTACACACTGACTCCTAACCTAGAAACTGTGAAGAATAAAACAACAGAAGGAAGAGATTTATTTTAATGGCACTCAATTCTTGTTGTAAAGTATAGAGATATGTTTTGTGTAGTGTAAGATATGTTGATCAATATGGCATACAGTTTGTGTTCCGTGAAGATGTTGTACACTGATGCTCGAGATATATCACTCATAAGAGAATATTTCCTCTGGTCTAGCAAATTTCTTATGGGACTTATCAAAGAAGAAAGGAACAATAAAAAGGTTGTCATTACAAAAGGACGACGACGAATGAGAGATCAAAGAGGACATTTGACAAGGACAGGGTGTGTTTATCGTACATGGCCAGGAAGAGAAACATACAGTATTCTAACAGCTTTATTATTGACATAAAAGTGATTTTACATTATCACTGTGCAGTATAGGATGTGTGGCTTAATGAATCTTAATTCTACGAGTACTTATCATGGACCTCTAACAGCCGCTCATGGTTCACTGGCCACTAAAGTTCACTGGCTCATACGGTCCACTGGCCGCCACGGTCAATTAGCAACCATGGTCAACTGGCTCCCTCGGTCCGCTGAACAACAAGGTCGACTGGTGGTAGCGTGGACTTAAGCGATAATATGGCTGGTGACCAGTTCCATCAGGAAGGTGTTGAGTGCCCCCACCAGTCCTGACCAAAAAGATGAAAGACTGAGTAACTGCATCTAATGGTGGTGCATCATGATGGTGATGTTTTTTTATAATGGTGATGGCATGTCATGGTCGTGGTTGTCTATCATAACGATGGTGGCACATCATAATGGAAGTAGCGTGTCTTGATGATGGTGGTGTTTCAAGTGGTGGTGGTGTCATGATGGTGGTTATCTATCATAAAGGTGGTTATACATAATAATGGTGGTAGTGTGTCTTGATGATGATGATGATGATGGTTGTGTGGAGCATCATGATTGTGGTAGAATGTCATGACGGTTGTGGCACATCATTATGGTGGTGGTGTGTCCTATTGATGGTAGTGATGTGTCAAGGTGATGGTGCGTAATGATGGTAGTGGTCTGTCAATGGTGGAAGTACATCATAATGGTATTATTGTGTAATGTGTTGGGAACATAAGTGAAGTAATAAGATTGAATGTGTACACTATCTGGCAGCCCCAAGCCATCTTGTAGATTTTGTAAATGCTGTTTTCTTACCTTGCCTTGTCTGTACCACCTTTATTCTCGACACTTTTTGATTAAGTGTGCAGAAGTCAAATACTTGTAGTATATAACAGGACGCTCTTCAGGGAATATGTTATACAGAGAGTAAGAGATACAACATACTTCTATTCAAATCGCCAGTCCCTTCCACATCGCCAATCCGTTGTTTAAGTAATCCACGATCAGAAGTGACATGTAGCGTTATTTAAGGCATGGAAGGCTGTTGAATCCTTACATTACAGTAAACAGATAGCTACAACATCCTTTTGAGCAATATGTATACTCAACAAAAACTTATCAAACACCTGGACACGATTGATGTCAAACGGAGCAGAATGGGGCTTGTCATCTCAGAATGGTTTCAGATTCTTCGTTCAATTTTCAGATTGCATAGTGCTTATAGCGTTCGAGACATTTTTGGTGAGAGTGTACTGTATGTACTGTACATGTTACATGATTGTATCAGCCCCTGTTTTATGGCAATAACAATTATATAAATTTGGGTTAATACATTTAGTTTATATAATTCAATCACCCTTCTGAAATTTTCCATAAGCTGTGGAGTGCCATGTGCAGTTCACTTGAGGGGAAATTCCTCTATCAGTAAGTCGACCTTGAGAATGTAGGGTCAGCCCAGCCTCTCCTTCAGAGCATCCCCTCACAGGCACCAGTCTTCATTTGAGTCTCATGAGAATTGGACGGGTGACCCAACTCAGTCAAGCTGAGACCCTTTCCTTAACCCCACAACTAATTTATATATAAGCCAAGTTAAGGGAACTCTACCCAAACCTTATATATAAAGGTGGCAACAAAAAGATAGATCCATTAACTGACACAGGGAAGCAGTGTAACTAACCGACGTCACTGTAACCCAAGTAACAGTGAAATTTTCTAAGTGTCATTCTCCAAGACAACAGACTATATACCGTATATATTCTCGTGAGCAGCGTTATATGTCAAGTGATATATTTAAATGTCATCCCAAATCGACATACAAAAAAAAAATTGTCTCAATTGTATGTATATTATGTATGTTGTATGTATACCATGTATGTACTCTATATATACACATTATTTCTCTAGTCAGTAGCGTGTGGCAATGCCCCTGTTTCATGTCACCACACGCTTAGATAAATGTGCCTGGCGACATCTGGAAGCTGCTAATGTACCACTTATGTCGCGATCCCACTACCCTTTATACTTGGGGAGTGAATCCTACCCCAAGTTATTAACAAATAAAGGTACAAATAGGGAACACGGCAATAATTATCCCCACCAAAAACCTGCTCAACTAAATGTACTTGAATAAGTAAGAACAGTTGAAATAAGCGAATCACAAAAGGGAAGATAATTAATTAATTCAATTTATGTTCTAAAGGGAGTAATGACTAGCAAACATGAATTTAAGGGAATAAGTAATTGTATAATAAAATACGAGTGATGCCGGAAGGGCGAAAATATACCGTAAGGAGTTAGACCAAACAAATATTACTTAACATTACTATATTACACAGACATACGAAATATATATATACAACAATCACTACAAAATGATTATTTCCTACCAAACAGGAGATTCCTTACCACCAGGATCCCTTCCTAGGCCTAACTAAACGTGTCACTAATACCTGATACCCCTAGGGCATTGCAGAGGACTGGACAAGGCACTAGACAAGGGTCAAGGCTAGAGAACGAATGGATACGTCTACCCTATGCCACGGTTTTTCGCTACTGGGGAGCGTGGGCAAGCCGCCGAGGAGCGCTTCTCATCTCACGTGATTCAGGACATTTGCTGGATATTTTATATAATTAATTAATATTTCTCTTGAGTTGACTTAACAGAGTAAGACAATGATGCATATAAATAACATACATAAATATACAATTAACCTAAGTAACTAAGAACAATAATAATATAATAAGTACAATTAACAATTTATTAATAGCTTGTATGAAATGTAGGCGTGAACATATGCCTCATGCTATGCGAGTTCCCGAGCGCCACAGGCACGTGACACTTACCACATGTCGCCTGAGAGGTCAGAGTGAGGTCAGTTGACCCTATAGGAGTGTAAGGACTACCTGCGCTTGTGAGCGCACTCTTGTATATTTCCGTTAATAAGAACCTACAGAACTCTATAGGTGTTTATGTTCGCTCCTGTAGTTAGAACCAAGTACCCGGAACATCTCCATGGCGCAGTGAGTATCAAGTGATCGATTAAGTGGAAATAAGTGCGTTCGTGTAAAATCAAGGCCGGTAGACCTCCTCCGTCAACTCCGTCATCCGTCTCCATTGTCTCCCCCAAAAATTCGTTTGAATGACCAACGAGTTTTGAGCAGTGTGCAGTGACCGCAATTTCCTGTGAAGTGTCTTTAAGTGCCCCTCGTGTGTGTGTAGTGTTAAAGTGTGTGTCCTTGTTTTAAAGGATTCCCTAAGGTGGAAGGCTGATATAGGGCATTTGTGAGGAGTGGTGGTCAGCGAGTCCGTCCCAGGCTGCCTCAAGGGATACTCAACCCCCACTGCTCACCCCCCACCGCCTCACCTCCCTCCGCGCTCCACCGCGCCTGCACACACCAAACCACACACGAACACACTGACCGCGGTCATTTCTTCATATATATTTTATATACATATATATAAGTTACTTATCTGTGTATTCAATTAATTTTGTTGTCTCAGATCTGGTTAATACGACGGGCTGACCGGTCAACACTGATTTGAGATACAATTTACAGATAAAGTAATTATGCCCCTGGCCTCACGCAGTGGTGTCCCTAGCGCCCGGATGAATCAGACGGATGACAGCTCAACAGAGATGGATGACCAGTCAGTGCGCGACGCCCCACCCTCTCCCAGCCACACCCCTCGACCCTCAGCCTCGTCCTCAGAGATAATTGCTCTAATGAAGCTTATGAGGGAGGAGAGGCGTCAGGACGACGCGAAAAGACGTGCTGAGGACCACCAACGGAAATTGGAAGATAACGAACGGTTTGCAGCTTTGATATCTAGCCTCACTGCTAATCAAGCCCTTGGCCCTTCCACTACTCCGGTACCGACTGGCTCAGATACCTCGTCAATGCCCCCTACCAAAGTGGTTGTCCAACCCCCACCCACCTTGAAGCCTGATGAGACTATCCAGACTTTTCGTGAGTGGCGGCGACAATGGACTGATTATGCTACAATGGTGGATCTCCAGAGCTTGCCACAGCCTAAACAGCTCATTCAGCTACGTATGTGCCTGTCTCTGGGAACGCAGCATGTGTTGGAACATACGTTGCAAGTGCCCCCGACGTCTTTGTTGTCTGTAGAGGAGGTACTGGATGTTCTAGAATTGCAAATCAAAGGTCAGCGGAATGAAGCTCTCTGCAGGAGGGAAGTGTTTAGCTGTAGACAGATGGAGGGCGAGACTTTTGATGATTTCTATGTACGACTCAAGAGAGCCTCGAAAGAGATAGACATATGTCCTGGTAATCACCAGCAGTGCGAGGAGACCCAGTTGAAGCAGGTGATCCTGATGGGTGTTAAGGATGAGGAGCTTGTCCAACGCCTCACCTCCCTCGACTCTCCCTCCTCTCTTAAGGATGTATTGACAGTATGTCGCTCCTACGAGGCTGCCAGGTGTGCTACCTCTGCCATCCGAGCTCCCCCTACAGCCGTATGGGCTATGTCCCAATTCAAGAAAGACAAGAAGTCTGCCCCAACGCCTACGCCCACCACGCCCACGCGTTATTGCAGTATAACAAGTAAGTCTCATTCGATTTCAGACAGGGTTTAGATAGGGCACTGGGCAGTGATAAAGTTAACAAGAGCTAACAGTGAGTTCATTTCAGGGTTTCCGTCACAACCCACTTGACTGCGAGAGATTGACTGCCGTTTGAGACTGGCGTTGATGATTGATAATTAGCGATTGTCGCAGATGGAACGATCAGTGCAGGCTTGTCATTGGTCAGCGGGGTTAGCCAGAGATCTCCGAAGTGAAACCAGCTGTCTGGGTGCGCAACTGACGATCGTCTGGGGTCGCCAGATCTCCTCTACCTCGGCTCGCAATACCACATATCTTCAAGCAGCATAGTGAAAAACCTCTTACTAACGGGAAGCTAAAGCTTCTCTCAACTGTACAAGGTCTGATTGGCTCACTCCCTTCCGTTTCATGGATGTACTGTGGGTAAAATGAAGCCAGCTGAGTGAATACAGGGCCACACACTGGGACCAAGAGTCTAGTGGAACTTAGACGTACATTTTCCAAGGTGGAGAAAGGCTGGTTTGGGAATTAAACTACGGGTGCCTGTTGGTTGTTCCTTAAAAAACTACGGAGTGCAGGTGGAATCTATGTGTTAGGTTAGGAAGCATGGTTCACGGGTATTGGTGGACTCAGTAACTTCTTAATAATAGTGATAATATTTTTTTGTGTAGTTAATACTATTTTTTCAGTTACTGATGTATGCTGTGTGTAGTTAATATCTCTTAAATAAATTTGATAGTATTGTTTTTAATGTTGTGTCACTAAATGATGCCAGAGAATGAGGGAACTGTTTTTCAGACGAGGTTCCTCCTCTGTTGTAAGTGATACTCTGATTTAGTTCCTTTAATGCATTTAATATTTCTTTATAATTTCAATCTCAGGTATAACCTTTGTTTCCCAGAGTAGTGTTTAAGTTAGGTTAGGAGGTGTGCATCTGTTGGGGTAATATAATTTTGTTGAGTGCCCTGTAGGCCTATTCAGGGTGGAGTTATTAATTTCTTATTTTTTAATACCATTTTCTCAGTGATTGATATTATTTTGTTGAAAACCCTTAAGGCCAGCATCTGTTGGTGTAACATAATTCTATTGAGTGCCCTTTAGGCCTATCCATGGTGGAATTAATAATTTCTTATATTTATACTATTTCCGCAGTGGTGGATATTATTTTGTGAAAACCCTTAAGGCCCGTTTCATGTGTGCAAGCAACACTTCTTAATACTTTGAATTTATTGTTGTCTAATGAGTTTCTAATAATTTCAATATCATGTATAACTTTTATTCCCCAGAGTAGTGTTTTAAGTTCAGGTTAAGAGGTGTGCATATGTTGGTGTACCATTATTTGATTGTGTCTGTAGTGTTGGAGGGAATATAAGTGTCTAAATTTTACAGTGTGTCTCATTCATCCCGATCACAGATGCTATCCTTCCACGGGTCACGGAGAATTCATTTTGCTAGTAAATTTAAGTGTTCTTGTGCTGGTTCGGGTTTTTTTCTCCAAGGGGCGCTTCCACTGCAATTACCATCAAATAATAATTAATAAACCCCAAGTCAAGTGAGAAATTAATGTCCAGTTAATTCCGACCGGTTACATATATATATATATATATATATATATATATATATATATATATATATATATATATATATATATATATATATATATATATATATATATATATATATATATATATATATATATATATACACACACTA
>NW_024739317.1:0-14219 GCF_018991925.1 Homarus americanus | reverse complement strand
TGATGACAACCGGCCAACCAGAGAGACGGTCGACGATAACAAGGAAGGACTTTCCTGACACACAGAAAAAGTCGGCCGACACAGACTCAAAGGGGCGGGTGGGGTTGTCGTCACTCATGAAGGGTTCCTGCTGCTGGCTGGGTTGTAATACGTGGCAGGGCTTACACACCTGGACAGCATTGGAGATGTCGGGGTCGATGCCAGGCCGGAACACAGTCTGTCTTGCACGCCGTTTGGTGGCCTCGGCTCCACAGTGACTGTCGTGGAGGCGAGCCAGGGCGTGGGGACGTGATGCAGCAGGGACAACTACCGAAGGAGAGGTGTCACTGGCCAGAGGTAGGGGTAGGGCGGCAGCAAGGTAGTTGCTGCTCCCTTCGTGCACCCTGTTGGCGTATTTTACCTCCAGAATCGGTGTTGGGAAGTCCTGGGAGATGATGGCCAACTCTTGACAATGTCTGTAGGACAGCAAAGGAGTCGGGACATCATTATGCACGTCAATCCAGGCCTGACACGACCTGTTGCCAAAGGTGACATGTGCATAGAGTGAACCCAGGGCTGGGGCCATCTGTGAACCATCTGCCGTGACGCAGAGGTCCTCGGGAGGCGGTCCTAGATCGCTTGGAGAGAGCCCCAAGCATTGCAAATGCTGGGGACCGATGACTGTAGCATCAGCGCCGGTGTCAGGCAACATCTGAAGACGGGATGACACACCGCCGTAGGTCACGATGACGCTGATGTACTGGGGGACTTTGATCCTGGGATGCGAGGAGTACACCCTCCTAATATGGGTCGGGCTTTGTCCAGGGTCGTCGTGCCTCTGATTTGGCGACAGTGGGCGGCCCTCACTGGTGGAAGGGCGCCGAAGCTTCCGCCGACGCTGTCCCTTGGGTTTGTGGGTAGGGCAACACTTGTCATAGTGGCCCAGACGACCGCACACATTGCACTGTACGTACTTAGCTGGGCACCGCACTGTGAGCGACCAGTGGCCCTTACGGTCACAACTGTTGCAGGTAGACTGAGCAGCTGGACACACCTGTGTTCCGTGCTGCTTACCACAGTTGTTACAAAATGAACCGGGCGTGGACGTGGTGGGCGAAGGCGTAGGAGCAGACTTCTTGTACCGGGAAACAGCGCGTACAGCTGTAGGGGGAGCTCGGATGGCAGAGGTGGCACACCTGGCAGCCTCATAGGAGCGACATATCGTCAACACATCCTGAAGAGAAGAGGAAGAGTCGAGGGAGGTGAGGCGTTGGACAAGTTCCTCGTCCTTAACACCCATCAGGATCACCTGCTTCAACTGGGTCTCCTCGCACTGCTGGTGGTGGCCTAGACATATATCTACCTCTTCCGAGGCTCTCTTAAGACGTACATAAAAGGCGTCAAAAGTCTCACCTTCCATCTGTCTGCAGCTAAACAGTTCCCTCCTGCGCAGAGCTTCATTCTGCTGTCCTTTGATGTGCCGTTGTAGAATGTCCAGTACCTCCTCTACAGACAGCGAAGAGGTTGGGGGTACCTGCAACGTATGTTCTAAGACACGCTGAACTTCCAAGGACAGGCACATACGCAGCTGGATGAGTTGTTTTGGCTGTGACAAACTCTGGAGATCCACCATTGTAGAATAGTCAGTCCACCGTCGCCGCCATTCACGAAAAGTCTGGAAATTCACATCAGGCTTCAAGATGGGCGGTGTTTGAGCTGCTGCTTTAGGTGGGGCTGGGGGGCGTGAAGGAAGCATGGATGAGGTATCTGAACCAGTCAGTACCGAGGCAGTGTTAGAGCCGGGGGCTTGGTTAACAGTGAGGCGAGATATCAAGGCTTCAAACCGTGCACTGTCTTCCAATCTCCGTTGGTGGTCTCTCTCTGCCTCTGCTTGCCTTCTGTGTTCATCCGCCACACGTCTATGAGCTTCATCCTCGCGCCTCTCATCTCTCATAAACTTCATTAAAGCAATTATCTCTGGAGACAACGCTGAATATTGAGGTGAAGGGCTGCGCGATGTTGTGGGAGCTGGAGCGTCGTGGCCGGCCTGGTCATCCATCTCTGCGGGACTATCATCCGCTTGACTCATCCAGGCGCTGGGTCCACGGCTACGTAAGGCATGAGACATAACTACTTCATCTGTGTACTGTGTCTTAAATCGGTGTTGACCGGTCAGCCCGTCGTATCAACAAGATTTCAGACAAAAAAATTAATTAAATACACAGATAAGTAGGTTATATATATAAAATATATATAAGGAAGCCGCCGGTCAGCAAGTGTTAGTGCATGTATGTGTGTGTGTGTGTCCCGGGCAGGCAGAGCGTCTCGCCCCAGCTGTGAGGGGGGGTGGAGGCGGCGCTGTGAGGGGGGGTTGGAGACAGCGAGGAGCTCAGTCACCCTCTGGAAACGGTCAGAGAAGGGTGCGCTGAACTCTACTCCCCACAAATGCCCAGAACATGCCGTATACCACGGGAATCCTTTAAAACAAGGTCATACATGAATGGCACGAAACACACAATGCACTAAACACTTCACAGAAAATCACTGTCACTGACACTGCTCAAAGTTGCTAAATTCTTCGAGGGATGACGCGGGGGTTGACACAAGGCCACAAGGCGGGAGTCCATAAGCCGGCTTTCACAAACTTGCACTAATCACTCGTAATTATCCAGTAAGATTACGCACTGCGCCATGTTAGGTGTTCTGGGTAATAAGTTCTATATACAGGAGAGAACACAAACACCTGTATAGTTTTGTAGGTTCGGTTTACTGGATAAGAGTATGTACACAGAGGGGGGGGTAGCACTCCTCAGCTAGGCTCCTTGTCAACTGCTATAGACGACGTATGGCAAGTGATACATTAGCAGCTTCCATACGTCGCCAGGCACATTAATTAAGCATGTGGGATATGGTAATAACATTGCCACACGCTGCTAGCTAGGCTGAATGAATAATACATAAATGGAGCACATACATAATATACATACATAATATATAATCCAGCATACATAATATACATACATAATTGATGTCAGGATCCAACTCTGCCCTGGACGACACAGGATTGATCGTCACTGGTGTTGTAAGACTGTACAGAAAACCGCCTCTTGTGTTGTTCCCACGTATTAAAGAGCGATGAAGGTAAACTGAACAAGCACGCTGGGCAATGCTCGTTGTTGTAGTGGAATACACACGAAACCCAGTCAGTTGAGGATGTAAATCTTCGCCTGCCTCTGGAATGCACTACACACGCTATGCCAAAACTGAGATATACTCGGCATGTCAACACTGAGACACACATGCTATGCTAACAAACATATACTCACATAAACTATGCCTATATTAAGACACATACACTATGCGAAACACCGGCTGTGCCTAAACTAATGATTCCCCGCTCTACGTGAACGCTGAGATAACAAGTTGACTTTTGTTATCGAGGAGGAGCCAAAGTCACTCACGATAGTCACCGTCTTAGCTAAACTTGTTAACATGGTTAGCAACTTCTGGATACATCGCGCTTAACCGAGTTATCAAGTTGTGAATAAGCTGACTCACAAAGGAGACGTATTCCTCGACGAATTCATCTTACCAGCTTACAAGCTCTTTATTAATTAATGACAAGCGTTACACCTGTCCGCCCTACTAGGCCACGCCTCTCACTCCCCCCCCCCTCCCCTTAAGTCAATAGCCTTCAAAAGCAGTGAAAGACGAAATTGGTTCTTATAATCATGACTGCTTTCTAGGGACATTGTACATACAACACACTCTAAACTAAGCCTGTGGTATTCAAGGAGGCACCGTGGCTGGCACTGAACTCTCCCGCCTTCACTTTCCCAAATGTAAAGTTAGGTACCCATTTAGAGCTGGGTGGTTGGGGAGGGTTCTGGGATCGATGTGATGAGATGTGGTGAAGATGTGAAGTGGATATAGTGAAGATTGTGAAGTGAGATGTGGTGAAAGATTGTAGTGAGATGTAGTGAAGATTGTGAAGTGAGATGTAGTGAAGATTGTGAGTGAGATGTGTAAGATGTAAAGTGGTAGTGAAATTGTGAAGTGAGGTGTAGTGAAGATTGTGAAGTGAGATATAGTGAAGATTGTGAAGTGAGATGTGGTGAAGATTGTGAAGTGAGAAGTAGTGAAGATTGTGAAGTGAGATGTAGTGAAGATTGTGAAGTGAAATGTAGTGAAGATTGTGAAGTGAGATGTAGTGAAGATTGTGAAGTGAGATGTAGTGAAGATTGTGAAGTGAGATGTAGTGAAGATTGTGAAGTGAGATGTAGTGAAGATTGTGAAGTGAGATGTAGTGAAGATTGTGAAAGTGAGATGTAGTGAAGATTGTGAAGTGAGATGTAGTGAAGATTGTGAAGTGAGATGTAGTGAAGATTGTGAAGTGAGATGTAGTGGAGATTGTGAAGTGAGATGTAGTGAAGATGTGAAGTGAGATGTAGTGAAGATTGGGAAGTGAGATGTAGTGAAGATTGTGAAGTGAAATGTAGTGAAGATTGTGAGGTGAGATGTAGGAAAGATTGTGAGGTGAGATGTAGTGAAGATTGTGAAGTGAGATGTAGTGAAGATTGTGAAGTGAGATGCAGTGAAGATTGTGAAGCGAGATGTAGTGAAGATTGTGAAATAAGATTATAAAGTAAACTGTAGTAATTGAGGTTAAACGAACGCGGGTTATTGTGTAGTGTATCCGTGTCTTGTTTACGTGGAACCAACATGGCGGTGGTTCTCAATATAGATACGTTATTTTGCCGGGAATTTCTGTCAAAACAAAATATGAATCAACCATATTTAGCCTAAATTAACCTAGCGGCTTTATTATATATTCTAAGATGTTTAAGTTGGATAGATCAGATCAGGTTAGGTTAAGTCAGGTTGGGTTAGGTTAGGTTAGTTTTGTTAATTTTGCCACTTAGAGGCTAGTTTATTGTGCCCCCCTTACTCTTCCTGTGAGCGGTAGTGCAAAGAGATTACAAAGTGGTGTTAGATGAGGTAGGTGGTTAAGTTAAGTTTTAATAGGTTAGGTTAGATTACGTCAGGTTGGGTTAAGTTAGGTTAGGTAGGCAATAAGTAGATAGGTTATGGTAGGTAGGTGGGAAAGTTAGGTTTGATTAGGTTAGCTTATGTCAGACGGAGAGGTTAGGTTAGATTACGTCAGGTTAGGTTAGATTATGTCAGATTAGGTAAGTAGGTAGAGGTGGGTAAAAAAGGTTAGGTTAGATTATGTCAGGTTAGGTAAGTAGGTAGAGGTGGATAAAAAAGGTTAGGTTAGGTCGGCAGGTTTTAGTGTAGGAGCTTAAGTAATCCCGTAAAAATTTCATGTTAATTTTTGACACCATACATCATAATAATCCTTATAAACTATATTAAGGAACTGTGGTGTCATTTTTTCTGAACGGTTTATTATAAGTTTTATGCCATTAAAGAAGTTTTATCAAAGAGCGGCGTAATGAACCACAGACGTATTACCATTAACTCCTAAGTAACTTAAAACATGACTAATAACCTATGAACATGTAATATTATATGATTACAATTTAACATAATATATTATGAATGCTGTTATAATATCTTAAGTGTGTTACAAACATGGCTGCTCATATATGCCATCCTGTCTCTGGCAAAGAAGAGATTGCAGTAAGTAAAATTAATTGCTAAAGACAAATACTGGAAATTAAACATATACTTATTACCATTATCTGAAAAGCTTAGAACCACCGTTTTATATTTATTAAAAGTTTGTAGTGTTATACATCATGTGTATACAAGTCACAAGTTATTATTTACGACATTGCTTCAGTCCTCGTCATCAGAGTCTTCTGTGTACAACAGATTCCTTCACCTTGTTTAGGCATTTCTCATCATCTGCTTGACAGTTACACATCTCGGTGCATGTCATGCTATTCTTTCTGATTCTTTCTGTATGAACATGGCAATGATCCACATTTCCTGACGCCACATCCACATTTAACAAGTTCTGTGATTGCTTCTGGAGCTGGTGGTTGGTCTGATATTACTAGTATGAAACAGTCATTGTCAATCTTCCAGCCATGCTCTAATTGTGAAAGCATTTCACTGTCTGCATCACAAGACCACAGAAGAGCTTGATACCTTCCTCTCAATATATGATACTTTAGAGTTGCTGCAGTCGCTGGTAGTTCTCCAGCTTCTGCCTGCGTTATCTTGAAGAGATGCCATCTAAGTTTTGACAGTTTAGTGAAAGTCATTCGTGGACAGTAGAGCTTAAATACAAATTCCTCTAGACCAATATACATGTCTGCTGGAGGGCATTTGGTCTACTCAGCATCTTGAATGCATCTAGGACTTTTGTGTTAGATTTCATCAAAGTGCTCCAACATGCTTTCTTTCCTTTGCCAACAAATTTTCCAATGCAGTCAGATCCTGTGAAGGCATGGAAACCTGTAAGGCTCTCTGCCCAATGTGTCGTCGCTCACCAGTTCCTGTTATCATACTTGTATTTTCTCCAAGTTGAGGCTGCTTTAATATGCCAAACACATCAGTGTCTGGTGACTTGATATGTACAGTGCTGCCCTTCTGTGATGCATATACTGTATGTCCTGCTTAAGTTCTATAACTTGTGATAGCAATTTGATGGTTGAAGTCTTATTTGCTGCTTTCCACGACAGAAGATTAACCTTGGACATCTTTTCCCAGATTGCTCAATGGACCAACAATACGTTCCTTGACAAAATTTTCATAATTTTGTCTTCCAACTTCATATGCACATAGATTGTCATATTTGGCATTTTCTGGCATTACAGCTCCAGTTACCAAGTTTAAAAGAGCATCATTTTCCTGGGATTACAGTCACCAATAACATTGTGTAGCTTCTGTACATCAGCATATTGACGGCTGACAATAGCTGTAGAGAGCTCATGGTGTTCTGTTCTTTTGTAATCTTTATGAGTTTGATATTTTATGTAATGAACTTAATTTGAAAACCCAAATGGTAGTATATGATCTTTTATCACCTTAGACACTCTGTGCGTCATGCCTCTCAAGTGGTTTAGTGTGAAACTTAATCCTATGTGGGTGGATGGGCCCAATCACCTTTTGTTTCAATTGCAGCTAGTAAGAACACAGAGGAAGGTAGTGAGGGACATCGTGTTACCTGTGGCAAGAAGGTCCGCTTGGTATGCTCGATCAGAAGCAGTTTTGCAAGCAATGCTTTGCAGTCAATGTACCAATCTCCGAACCGAGGCTGTAGAAGTCATTCTAAAGATTAGAGGAACGCTAATAGATGACGACCAGTTGGGAGACTGTTCGTTTCATTCAAGAAAAGTTCCCCCAATAAACGTCAATGCCACCAAATTGTCAGAATTGGTTGACTTGAGTTTGGAAGTCTTAGAGCCACCATTGACAACAAGTCTAACTAGCCAAGAATTGAGAAACCTTAAAGAGACTCCAATGCAGGTGCCGAAGTGGCCTTCCCACACTCAAAGTGTGGAGAGATGTGTGAAAATGGTCACAGAAGCAGCGGGCCATGTTTACAGCCACGAGAGGCGAGAAGGTTACATCAAAGCACAAATAGCAAGCAGACTACTGATGACAAGAAACCAAAGCAAAGAGAGTATGAAGGCATTGGTTACTTTCAAATAGACTACGGATAATAAAATATAATAATTTGAAACTTGAAACAGTAACATGTGTGCAAACGCTGGTTATGTTATAAATTCACAAATATGTACATTTAAAAATCCATTTGATGTAGGTAGGACTTATTATAAAAAAAAATTTATGCCAGAATATTGTTTTGCATGCTTAAAGACTACAATAAATTGCTACCAAATTACTCGATTTTCAATTTAGCCAGTTCACCCCCTAAATTGACACACCCTAATCTATATATCTAATGTATTTATCTATTTATATCTATTTTATTAACTCACCTGTACCATTAATCATCAGTTTATTTATCTTAATCTTCTTCCCATTTTCATTTATTCCTCTTAACTATGTATGTATCTACACCCACAAACAAGCCTACTATCCACTCCCTACACCCACAAACATACCTACTATCCACTCCCTACACCCACAAACAAACCTACTATCCACGCCCTACACCCACAAACAAACCTACTATCCACGCCCCACACCCACAAACAAACCTACTATCCACGCCCTACACCCTCAAACATACCTACTATCCACTCCCTACACCCACAAACAAACCTACTATCCACGCTCTACACCCACAAACAAACCTACTATCCACGCCCTACACCCATAAACAAACCTACTATCCACGCCCTACACCCACAAACAAACCTACTATCCACACCCTACACCCACAAACAAACCTACTATCCACGCCCTACACCCACAAACAAACCTACTATCCACGCCCCACACCCTAGTAACCTATATCCACCCCACACCTAGAAAACATACCTATCTCCTACACCTGAAGCATACCTACTATCCACATACACCCACAAACATACCTACTATCCACTCCCAAACACCCACAAACAAACCTACTATCCACTCCCTACACCCACAAACATACCTACTATCCACGTCCTACACCCACAAACATGCCTACTATCCACGCTCTACACCCACAAACATACCTACTATCCACGCTCTACACCCACAAACACACCTACTATCCACGCCCCACACCCACAAACAAACCTACTATCCACGCCCTACACCCACAAACAAACCTACTATCCACGCCCTACACCCACAAACAAACCTACTATCCACGCTCTACACCCACAAACAAACCTACTATCCACGCCCCACACCCACAAACAAACCTACTATCCACTCCCTACACCCACAAACAAACCTACTATCCACGCTCTACACCCGCAAACAAACCTACTATCCACTCCCTACACCCACAAACATACCTACTATCCACTCCCTACACCCACAAACAAACCTACTATCCACGCTCTACACCCGCAAACACACACTACCCACCACCTACACCACAATAGAGTAAAGGAGGAATACAGAGTGTACCTACTCAGGGTAGCCATACCACTCTGGGTGGTTGATCCTTAGTGCAGCAGGAAAGAGAAAAATTATAAGTGGGTCATTCTATTCCTCGTGTGATGGATGGATGGATGGATGGATGGGAGACTGAATGGGAGGATAGATGGGTAGATGGGGGACTGAATGGGAGGAGAGATGGGTAGATGGATGACTAAATGGGAGGAGAGATGGGTAGGTGGGTGAATCGGTGGATGGATAAACAGCTAACTGGATGAATGGACATATGGACTTGGATGGCATATTTGGATGTAAGACCCTACGATATGAAGAACATTTTGGACGTATAAACCCATGACAATTAACACCATTTTGGACTTACATCACAGGAAACAGGTAAAACATTTCTGTGATCGTTCTTCAATAATTCCATACGCCAACCTTACCTGCATTTATCTCAATTACAGTATAAAATTTTAGTGTTAATTTCAGCATCGGAATCAATCAATCAATCAATCAATCAATCAATCAATCTCTCTCTCTCTCTCTCTCTCTCTCTCTCTCTCTACGTAGATGGAAAATTTCATGACGTAAAATCCGATGAAAACTCTTCCCTGTTTATACGTGTTGCTTCGAGGTTTTGTTTTCACGTTAACCTCATGTTTCGTTTCGATAAATGACACATATCACAGGAGGTGAACTACAAACTGACCTTTGACCTGACACCGACGACCGACCGACGGAAGATGGGGCTTCGGGTTTAGTCGTATCCATTTGAGAGTTTTATGAATGTGAAGCCCCGAATTAGTCAACAAACCCTACAGCTCAATTTGGATTCGAACTTGTACATCTTGTTCTTGAATCAGAACCGTATCTCACACATATATAGGGGTTAGGTTAGGTTGGGTTAGGTTGGGTTGGGTTAGGTTGGGTTGGGTTAGGTTAGATTGGATTAGGTTAGGTGAGCCGTGTCCATCACAACCAGACAATTATCCCCGTCCATCAGATCTTCCCTTTAACAAATCCTCAACATAAAAAACAAATTCACCTCCATGTGTTAAAATCTTACTACACTACATTACCGTCACCACTATACCAAACCTGTGTAATATTAACATACTAATACACTATTAAGACATCACCAAATCCATCAATAAACAGTACATCTTCCTTTACACTTGATTAGAAAGAAAAACAAGAAAATATGCCCAGAATCTCAATTTCATTCACTAACATTACGAAAAATTACAAGAGTTAAGATTCAAAGCAAGATATGTACTGTACGCAATGTTGATGTTATTTTGTTCGCCATCATTGTGTCCTAAAGTTAATCTGTTTTGTGAAGTAAATCCTCGGACTTGGGAACAAATCATCATGTGTACCTTTGAGTATTATGGTCTTGATCCATTTCCTTGATGTCTACCGTTTGGAACAGGTAACACCACCACAATTGTTTTAACCAAGACGAAAACGGACGAAAAAAAAAGCTTCTACAAATATCAAGTATTAATTTTCTCTCTTTACAGGATCTAATACTCTTGGGAATATGTTTAAATTAATCTGATTTGTTTTCATTTATTGTCGATCCTTTATAAGAGATTGATTTGATTTTGCCGCTTGCAGCGGCTACTTTATTGTGCACCCCACACTCATCCTGTGAGCGGTAGCGCAAAAGGATTACAGAGTAGGGTTTGCAAAGGGTCATAATAATTAACCCCCGTTGTCAGGATATTATGGCACTGAAAGTTACACAGTATTTCATTTACATTATTTGTTTAGTTCTATACATAAAGGGTAACTTATTCACAAATGCGTGAGAACAGGCGTGTGAGGCAGTATGTCTGGCCTCACACTTTGTTATTCACATTTACGTGGGAGGTATTCAAGCACATTGCGTATTTGGTTCTGTACATGAGAATTGATATACTGTAGTTACTAAGTGCAAAAAAGTGGATACAATCTTAATATGTCGGCTATCTTGCCATTAGAGATGAAGTGTTGTGCCGTTTCACACACAGTGTGCTTGGACCTGTCCCTAAAAGGTTCTATCTTCACACAGTCGAGGACGTAGTGTTCAAGTGTGTGGCCATATGCATGGCCACACACTTTACATTTAGTTTTGTTTACATCTGGTTGAGGAACATACTGCCAAAGGTACTTATATCCTAACCTTAATCTAGCGGTTACAACATCTTGTAATCTAGTGGTCTTGTTACTTGCTCCATATACATGTTTCACTTGATACATCTCATCATGGTAACCTATGGATCGACTAGTGCCTGTTTGCACTTGTCTACTTGCGTCAAACTCATCGATAAGTTCTTTCCTAATTACAGTTTTAAGGGTTCTTTTTGACAGACCCAAATTGTATTCAACGGTGTCTTTGTTAGACGCGAGTTTGGCGAGGGCATCAACTCTGTCATGTTTTATGAGGCCTATGTGAGAGGGGATCCACAACAGTTTGACCCTGACACCCCGGTCAACAAGGCACGCATATTTGTGTCTGGCTTCAGAGACAAGAGCGTGACAACCTGAGTCGAGGGTACCAAGGGCAAGTAGTGAGGATAGAGAGTCAGTGATGATGAGACTGTCAGTAACAGTGGTTTCAATGAATTTAATAGCTGTGAGTATGGCAACTAATTCAGTTTGTAGAGTGGATGCCCAGTTGTTAATTCTAACTCCTTTCTCAATTATATTACCGTCAGGTTGAGTGATATTATCATCAGTCTGTAGAGTGTGTTACGAACCCCTCCACCCAGCACTACGAACCACGCCATCTATTGTCTTGATCTACCTACCCAGCACCACGAGCAACGCCATCTAGGGACGAGACACGAGTATGACTCATCTTAGTTAACACTCCGGGGTTTCCCTTCTCCATATCCTGGTTGTTGCGTCACTTCCTCCAAGTCTTCTTTGTGAGCTCCAATTCGAGGAGAGAGGACTTGGCTCTGGGAAGTGACCACAGGATCATCTATCCTCTAAACCTACGGACAGTGACTACCTACCGTCTTCTGCAATACTCAGCCTTACTCGTCAGCCATCTCAGCTCCTCACTTAAGTACTTGTATCTTGTATTGCCTCCCCCACGTCCACTTGCTTCAAAATTGTTTATGTTGTATTAATATGTATATACTGTTAATGTTTAGGTTAAGTTTGGTTAAGGGTAATTTATAAGCTGAATATTTTGTTTAGGGATTTATGGTACTTTATTATACACAACGAAAACTCGCATCGTTTGTCTACCCTTTTATAGTCCGATTGTCTTTGTTTTTTTTTTTTTGTTACCTGTTGGGATCTGGGTAGACGTATAACTATATTCTAAATCCCCAACTCGTAACAAGTGTGTATGTGTTCAAGAGCTCTCAATTTGGGAGTGTGTTGGAGATAAATGCTTTGTATAATTAATTTTTTAGGCGGATACGTCGGTATTGTGATATCGAAGGGAACTGTCCGCCAGGGTGGCAGGAAGCGCTGTTGTGTCTCAAGTTTGTACAGGTGGTCTAGTCCAAACATCTTCATATGTGGACCAGACCATCTGTTGTTTGAAAGAGTCTTGCCATCCAGCTCCTGGATCAGATGTCTGAGTGGCAACTCGTTGGTGTGGAGGTCACAAACAATCCAGACCAGCTTCCTCCCAATCTTCCGCTCTATCCACTGTATGACCCCCCCCTTTCCACCCTGTGTTCGTGTTGGTGCTGTCCCCTTCAATGGCCTGCAGGGTCTGGTCTACGTTCCTCTCTCTGAGCCAGTTCACAATGTTATCTGCCACTATCTCAGCTGGTTTCCTGATGTCATCTTTCTCTGGAGTGAAATGCCACAAATACTTTCCTCCTGGTTCACTGCAGCAGGAGTAGTGTTCCTCCTTCACCATGGCAGGGAACAACTTGTCAGAATCTCCAACTTTCATGAACACTTTAGTGTCATCCCTTCTCCCATCAAAGAACAAACAATTGATTCCATTTTCTCTTATCCCCTTATCAAATTCCTCTTCTAGGTTACTGACAAGTTTCTCCTGAGCTCTCCTTACTTTGTTATGATCTATCACCAGGTGAACATCATCAGGTGTTATCAAACCACCGTCAATCCAGGCAGCTGTTGCTATCTCTGCAGTTTCTCTGAGACCAGTGTGGTGTCGCATGCTGGCCAGAGCTATGCTCGGGATATCTTTCCTATTTCGAATCTTATGCCTGGAAGGTTTGGGATCATTATTTTCTGGGTTAGGGACAAATTCACCATTCCCCTGGTCAGCACTCGGATCAGCCATGGGGAAGTCATTAAACTCTGAATCAGCTTGACTCCAATCATCGGCCTTTTTTACCTCACCCTGGGCCTTCTCAAGTCTCTTTTCCTCGGCAACTCTTCTCCTCTTCTGTCTCTGTGGCAGCCTCCTTCGTCTCTTGACTCTGGAATATCTTTTGGCTAGAAATCATGAGCCCTTTATATTGCCAGTCTTCTCTCTCTGTGCTTTGACAAATGCCAGTTCGATCACAGGAATCTTCAGTTCACGCTTGTAAATACAGGAGATGTGGGCCTCGGATTTACAGTCACGATCGCATCCAAACTCAGGACAGAGAACAATTGGGCACTTGCAAGTAATTATGTCAAATAACTGGTCCAGTTGCTTGGCAAAGCTGTCCTTAACTGCAAGTTTTCCTCTCCCAAGAGAGATATCTCTTGCCTTTTCCCAACTGGCTAGCAATCTCTCACTAATCTTCTTCTGACTTGTTATGACTGGAGGCTTGAACTGAGCGTTAGCCAGAGTGTACTCGTGCCAAGACAGAAGCTTTGTCATATCAATACAATGTCTTTGTTTGTGTAAGTTCTTTGGTTTCTTTCACTGATTTGCCTGATTAAAACACCGTATCTCAAAGCATCTCTCAATGTAGGCAACTCCGACTTCAGGAGCTCTCTCCCAGACCCAAGATAGTGACTGAGACGGCTGGATTTTTGGTTCCTCGTCCTGACACAAGCAGCCATCGCAAATATTATCAACTTATAAATGCATCAGAATCTGAAACAGAAAAAATATTGTTAGTTGGGTTGTTAAAGAATGAAGTCAGAAAGCAATGTTCACTATTTAATTGTAATGCACTAGTGCAGCTGTACGTTAGATTTTCGATAAATTTCATGCTAAAATTTACCTAGCAAAAGGTTGCAAAATATTAAAACTGAAATTATTTTCTGTTTATATACACTAAAATCTACCAAAAAAGTGATGGGCCATTAGTTTTAGCTGATCTTTCCTCCTATGACACACCCTA
>NW_024739316.1:0-23077 GCF_018991925.1 Homarus americanus | reverse complement strand
AGAAAACGGAAATTTGTATCATAAAAAATGGGAAATATCTACTTCCGGAAAGTTGAGTTAGATAACCAAATTTGCAGAAAATGAGATTATCATAGAAAACGGAAATTTGCATTTAAAAAATGGGAAATATCTACTTTCCGCGAAAAGTTTTAGATAACCAACTTTCCCGAAAATAAGATTATCATAGAAAACGGGAAATTTGTATCATAAAATGTGGGATAACGACTCTTCCGAAAGTTGGTTAGATAACCAACTTTCCCGGAAAATAGATTATCATAGAAAACGAGAAATTTGTATCATAAAAATGGGAAATATCTACTTTCCGGTTATTATCTAATTCTCCGAAAAGTAGATAGATTTTCTAATTTCGGAAAGTAGATTATCACTTTGGAAAGTAGATTTTCGTATTTTCGGGGAAATATTACCTAATTTTGGGAAGGATTATCATAGAAAACGGAAATTTGTATCATAAAAATGGGAAATATCTACTTTCCGGGAAAGTTAGTTAGATAACCAAATTTGCCGAAAATAGATTATCATAAGAAAACGGGAAATTTGTATCATAAAAAATGGGAAAATATCTACTTTCCGCGAAAGTTTTCTAGATAAACCAATTTTCCGGAAAATAGATTATCATAGAAAACGGAAATTTGTACCATAAAAAATGGAAATACGAACTTTCCGGGAAAGTTGGTTAGATAACCAACTTTCCCCGAAAATAGATTATCATAGAAAACGAGAAATTTGTATCATAAAAATGGAAATATCTACTTTCCGAAAGGTTATTCACTTCGAAAAGTAGATAGATTTCTAATTTTTGAAAGAGATTATCGACTTTTTGGGAAAGTAGATTTTCGTATTTTCGGAAATATACTCAATTTGGGAAGTAGATTATCATAGAAAAACGAGAAATTTGTATCATAAAAAATGGGAATATCTACTTTCCGGGAAAGTTAATAGATAACCAAATTTGCCGAAAATAGATTATCATAGAAACGGAAATTTGTATCATAAAAATAGAAATATCTACTTTCCGGGAAAGGTTAGTTAGATTACCAAATTCTGCCGAAAATAGATTATCATAGAAAACGGAAATTTGTATCATAAAAATAAAATATCTACTTTCCGGGAAAGTTATTAGATAACCAATTTGCCGAAAATAGATTATCATAGAAAACGGGAAATTTGTATTAAAAATGGGAAATATCTACTTCCGGGAAAGTTAGTTAGATTACCAAATTTGCCGAAAATAGATTATCATAGAAAACGGAAAAATTGTATCATAAAAATGGGAAATATCTACTTTCCATGAAAGTTTCTAGATAAACCAACTTTCCCGAAAATAGATTATCATAGAAAACGGGAAATTTGTATCATAAAAATGGAATATCTACTTTCCGGAAAGTTGATAGGATAACCAAATTTGCCGAAAATAGATTATCATAGAAAACGGAAATTTGTATCATAAAAATGGGAAATATCTACTTCCGCTGAAAGTTTTCTAGATAACCAACTTCCCGAAAATTGATTAACATAGAAAACGGAAATTTGTATCATAAAATGGGAAATATCCACTTCCGGGAAAGTTAGTTAGATTACCAATTTGCCGAAAATAGATTATCATAGAAAACGGAAATTTGTATCATAAAAATGGGAAATATCTACTTTCCGCCAAAGTTTTTGATAACCAACTTTCCCGAAAATAGATTATCATAGAAAAACGGAAATTTGTATCATAAAAATGGGAAATATCGACTTTCCGAAAGTTGGTTAGATAACCAAATTTGCCGAAAATAGATTATCATAAAAAAAACGAAATTTGTATCATAAAAATGGGAATATCTACTTTCCGCGAAAGTTTCTATATAACCAACTTCCCGAAAATAGATTATCATAGAAAACGGAAAATTTGTATCATAAAAATGGGAAATATCTACTTTCCGCAAAGTTTCTTAGATAACCAACTTTCCGAAAATTGATTATCATAGAAACGAAAAATTTGTATCATAAAAATGGGAAATATCGACTCTTCCGGGAAAGTTTAGATAACCAACTTTCCCGAAAAATAGATTATCATAGAAAACGAAATTTGTATCATAAAAAAATGGAAATATCGACTTCGGAAAGGTTAGATTACCAAATTTTGCGAAGTAGATTATCATAGAAAACGGGAAATTTGTATCACAAAAATGGGAAATATCTACTTTCAGGGAAAGTTGGTTAGATAACCAAATTTTCCGAAAATAGAATATCATAGAAAACGGGAAATTTGTATCATAAAAAAGGGGAAATATCTACTTTCCGGGAAAGTTAAGGATAAATCAAATTTGCCGAAAATAGATTATCATAGAAAACGGGAAATTTGTATCATAAAAAATGGAAATATCTACTTTCCGCAAAAGTTTCTTAGATAACCAACTTTCCCGAAAATAGATTATCATAGAAAACGGGAAATTTGTATCATAAAAAATGGGAAATATCTACTTTCCGGGAAAGTTGGTTAGATAACCAAATTTGCCGAAAATAGATTATCATAGAAAACGGGAAATTTGTATCATACAAAATGGGAAATATCTACTTTCCGCAAAAGTTTCTTAGATAAATAAATAGATTATCATAGAAAACGAGAAATTTGTATCATACAAAATGGGAAATATCTACTTTCCGGGAAAGTTGGTTATCTAATTCCCCGAAAAGTAGATAGATTTTCTAATTTTCGGGAAAGTAGATTATCGACTTTTTGGGAAAGTAGATTTTCGTATTTTCGGGGATATATTACCTAATTTTGGGAAGTAGATTATCATAGAAAACGGGAAATTTGTATCATAAAAAATGGGAAATATCTACTTTCCGCGAAAGTTGTTTAGATAACCAAATTTGCCGAAAATAGATTATCATAGAAAACGGGAAATTTGTATCATAAAAATGGGAAATATCTACTTTCCGCGAAAGTTGGTTAGATAAACAACTTTCCCGAAAATAGATTATCATAGAAAACGGGAAATTTATATCATAAAAAATGGGAAATATCTACTTTCCGGGAAAGTTTGGTTAGATAAACAACTTTCCCGAAAATAGATTATCATAGAAAACGGGAAATTTGTATCATAAAAAATGGGAAATATCTACTTTCCGGGAAAGATGGTTATCTACTTTCCCGAAATATAGATAGATTTTCTACTTTTCGGGAAAGTAGATTATCGATTTTTCGGGGGAATAGATTTTCGAATTTTGGGGGAAATATTACCTAATTTTGCGAAGTAGATTATCATAGAAAAAGGGAAATTTGTATCATAAAAATGGGGAAATATCTTTCTTTCCGAAAGTTATTAGATAACCAAATTTGCCGAAAATAGATTATCATAGAAAACGGGAAATTTGTATCATAAAAAATGGGAAATATCTACTTTCCATGAAAGTTGAAAGTTAGATAAACAACTTTCCCGAAAATAGATTATCATAGAAAACGGGAAATTTGTATCATAAAAAATGGGAAATATCTACTTTCCGGGAAAGTAGTAGATTACCAAATTTGCTGAAAATAGATTATCATAGAAAACGGAAAATTGTATCATAAAAATGGGAAATATCTACTTTCCGCGAAAGTTTTAGATAACCAACTTTCCCGAAAATAGATTATCATAGAAAACGGGAAATTTGTATCATAAAAATGGGAAATATCTACTTTCCGGAAAGTTGTTATCTACATCCCGAAAAGTAGATAGATTTTCAATTTTCGAAAGTAGATTATCGACTTTGGGAAAGTAGATTTTCGTGGAAATATTACCTAATTTTTGGGAAGTAGATTATCATAGAAAACGGAAATTTGTATCATAAAAATGGGAAATATCTACTTTCCGGGAAAGTTATTAGATATCCAAATTTGCCGAAAATAGATTATCATAGAAAACGGGAAATTTGTATAAAAAAATGGGAAATATCTACTTTTCCCGAAAGTTGGTTAGATTACCAAATTTGCCGAAAATAGATTATCATAGAAAACGGAAATTTGTATCATAAAATGGGAAATATCTACTTTCCGAAGGTTATTAGAAAACCAAATTTGCCGGAAAATAGATTATCATAGAAACCGGGAAAATTGTATCATAAAAATGGGAAATATCTACTTTCCGCGAAAGTTTCTAGATAACCAACTTTCCCGAAAATAGATTATCATAGAAAACGGAAATTTGTATCATAAAAATGGGAAATATCTACTTTCCGAAAGTTGTTAGATAACCAAATTTGCCGAAAATAGATTATCATAGAAAAACGGAAATTTGTATCATAAAAAATGGGAAATATCTACTCGGGAAAGTTGGTTAGATTACCAAATTTGCCGAAAATAGATTATCATAGAAAACGGAAATTTGTATCATAAAATGGGGAAATATCTACTTTCCGGAAAGTTGTTATCTACTTCCCCGAAAAGCAGAAGATTTTCAATTTCGAAAGTAGATTGTATTTTCGGAAATATTACCAATTTTTGGGAAGTAGATTATCATAGAAAACGGAAATTTGTATCATATAAAATGGGAAATATCTACTTTCCGGAAAGTTGAGTTAGATAACCAAATTTGCCGAAAATAGATTATCATAGAAACGAAATTTGTATCATAAAAATGGGAAATATCTACTTTCCGGGAAAGTTAAGATAACCAAATTTGCCGAAAAAGATTATCAGAAAACGGGAAATTTGTATCACAAAAAATGGGAAATATCTACTTCGAAAGTTGATAGGATTACCAATTGCCGAAAATAGATTATCATAGAAAACGGGAAATTTGTATCATAAAAATGGGAAATATCTACTTTCCGGGAAAGTTGGTTAGATAACCAAATTTGCCGAAAATAGATTATCATAGAAAAACGAAATTTGTATCATAAAAAATGGGAAATATCTACTTTCCGCGAAAGTTTTAGATAACCAACTTTCCCGAAAATAGATTATCATAGAAACGGAAAATTTGTATCATAAAATGGTAAATATCTACTTTCCGGGAAAGTTGAGTTAGATAACCAAATTTGCCGAAAATAGATTAATAGAAAACGAAATTTGTATCATAAAAATGGGAAATATCTACTTTCCGCGAAAGTTTTAGATAACCAACTTTCCCGAAAATAGATTATCATAGAAAACGGAAATTTGTATCATAAAAAATGGAAAATATCGACTTCCGAAAGTTAGTTAGATAACCAAATTTCCCAAAATAGATTATCATAGAAAACGGGAAATTTGTATCATAAAAATGGGAAATATCTACTTTCCGCGAAAGTTTCTAGATAACCAACTTTCCCGAAAATAGATTATCATAGAAAACGGGAAATTTGTATCATAAAATGGGAAATATCTACTTTCCGAGAAAGTTTCAGATAACCAACTTATCCGAAAATTGATTATCATAGAAAACGGAAATTTGTATCATAAAATGGGAAATATCTACTTCCGAAAGTTGGTTAGATTACCAAATTCCGAAAATAGATTATCATAGAAAACGGGAAATTTGTATCATAAAAATGGGAAATATCTACTTTCCGAAAGTTATTAGATAACCAAATTTGCCGAAAATATATCATAGAAACGGAAATTTGTATCATAAAAATGGGAAATATCTACTTCCGAAAGTTAGTTAGATTACCAAATTTGCCGAAAATAGATTATCATAGAAAACGGAAATTTGTAATAAAAAATGGAAATATCTACTTTCCGGAAAGTTGGTTATCTACTTCCCCGAAAAGCAGATAGATTTTCTAATTTTCGAAAGTAGATTGTATTTTCGGGGAAATATTACCTAATTTTGGGAAGTAGATTATCATAGAAAACGGGAATTGTATCATAAAAATGGGAAATATCTACTTTCCGGGAAAGTTATTAGATAACCAAATTTGCCGAAAATAGATTATCATAGAAAACGGAAATTTGTATCATAAAAATGGTAAATATCTACTTTCCGGGAAAGTTGTTAGATTACCAACTTTGAAAATAGATTATCATAGAAAAACGGAAATTTGTATCATAAAAAATGTGAAATATCTACTTTCCGAAAGTTGGTTAGATAAACCAAATTTGCGAAAATAGATTATCATAGAAAACGGAAATTTGTATCATAAAAATGGGAAATATCTACTTTCCGCGAAAGTTTTAGATAAATCAACTTTCCCGGAAATAGATTATCATAGAAAACGGAAATTTGTATCATAAAAAATGGGAAATATCTACTTTCCGGGAAAGTTGGTTAGATAACCAAATTTGCCGAAAATAGATTATCATAGAAACGGGAAATTTGTATCATAAAAATGGAAATATCTACTTTCCGCGAAGTTTTAGATAACCAACTTTCCCGAAAATAGATTATCATAGAAAACGGGAAATTTGTATCATGTGGAAATATCGACTTCCGGGAAAGTTGGTTAGATAACCAACTTTCCCGAAAATAGATTATCATAGAAAACGAGAAATTTGTATCATAAAAATGGAAATATCTACTTTCCGAAAGAGTTATCTACCCCGGTAGATAGATTTTCTAATTTTCGGGAAAGTAGATTATCGACTTTTGGGAAAGTAGATTTTCGTATTTTCGGGGAAATATTACCTAATTTTGGGAGGTAGATTATCATAGAAAACGGAATTTGTATCATAAAAATGGGAAATATCTACTTTCCGGGAAAGTTGGTAGATAACCAAATTTGCCGAAAATAGATTATCATAGAAAACGGAAATTTGTATCATAAAAATAGGAAATATCTACTTTCCGGAAAGTTGGTTAGATTACCAAATTTGCCGAAAATAGATTATCATAGAAAACGGAAATTTGTATCATAAAAAATGGGAAATATCTACTTTCCGGGAAAGTTATTAGATAAACCAAATTTGCCGAAAATAGATTATCATAGAAAACGGAAATTTGTATCATAAAATGGGAAATATCACTTTCCGAAAGTTAGTTAGATTACCAAATTTGCCGAAAATAGATTATCATAGAAAACGGGAAAATTGTATCATAAAAATGGGAAATATCTACTTTCCGCGAAAGTTTTAGATAACCAACTTTCCCGAAAATAGATTATCATAGAAAACGGGAATTTGTATCATAAAAATGGGAAATATCTACTTTCCGGAAAGTTATTAGATAACCAAATTTGCCGAAAATAGATTATCATAGAAAACGGAAATTTGTATCATAAAAATGGGAAATATCTACTTTCCGCGAAAGTTTCTTAGATAACCAACTTTCCCGAAAATTGATTAACATAGAAAACGGGAAATTTGTATCATAAAAAATGGGAAATATCCACTTTCCGGGAAAGTTAGTTAGATTACCAATTTGCCGAAAATAGATTATCATAGAAACGGAAATTTGTATCATAAAAATGGGAAATATCTACTTTCCGCCAAAGTTTTGATAACCAACTTTCCCGAAAATAGATTATCATAGAAAACGGAAATTTGTATCATAAAAAATGGGAAATATCGACTTTTCCGAAAGTTGGTTAGATAACCAAATTTGCCGAAAATAGATTATCATAATAAACGGAAATTTGTACTAAAAAATGGGAAATATCTACTTTCCGCGAAAGTTTCTAGATAACCAACTTTCCCGAAAATAGATTATCATAGAAAACGGGAAATTTGTATCATAAAAATGGGAAATATCTACTTTCCGCAAAGTTTCTATAACCAACTTTCCCGAAAATTGATTATCATAGAAAACGAAAAATTTGTATCATAAAAATGGGAAATATCGACTTTCCAAAAGTTTAGATAACCAACTTTCCCGAAAATAGATTATCATAGAAAACGGAAATTTGTATCATAAAAAATGGGAAATATCGACTTTCCGAAAGTTGAGTTGATTACCAAATTTGCCGAAAATAGATTATCATAGAAAACGGGAAATTTGTATCATAAAAATGTGAAATATCTACTTTCCGGGAAAGTTGGCTAGATAACCAAATTTGCCGAAAATAGATTATCATAGAAAACGGGAAATTTGTATCATAAAAATGGGAAATATCTACTTCCGCGAAAGTTTCTTAGATAACCAACTTTCCCGAAAATAGATTATCATAGAAACGGGAAATTTGTATCATAAAAATGAAATATCTACTTTCCGGGAAAGTTAATAGATAACCAAATTTGCCGAAAATAGATTATCATAGAAAACGGGAAATTTGTATCATAAAAATGGGAAATATCTACTTTCCACGAAAGTTTCTTAGATAACCAACTTTCCCGAAAATAGATTATCATAGAAAACGAAAATTTGTATCATAAAATGGGAAATATCTACTTTCCGGAAAGTTGAGTTATCTAATTCCCCGAAAAGTAGATAGATTTCTAATTTTCGGGAAAGTAGATTATCGACTTTTGGGAAAGTAGATTTTCGTATTTTCGGGAAATATTACCTAATTTTGGGAAGTAGATTATCATAGAAACGGGAAATTTGTATCATAAAAATGGGAAATATCTACTTTCCGAAAGTTGTTAGATAACCAAATTTGCCGAAATAGATTATCATAGAAAACGGAAATTTGTATCATAAAATGGGAAATATCTACTTTCCGCGAAAGTTTTTAGATAACCAACTTTCCCGAAAATAGATTATCATAGAAAACGGGAAATTTGTATCATAAAATGGGAATATCGACTTTCCGGGAAAGTTGGTTAGATAACCAACTTTCCCGAAAATAGATTATCATAGAAAACGAGAAATTTGTATCATAAAAATGGGAAATATCTCTTTCCGAAAGGGTTATCTACTTCCCGAAAAGTAGATAGATTTTCTAATTTCGGAAAGTAGATTATCGACTTTTGGGAAAGTAGATTTTCGTATTTTCGTGGAATATTACCTAATTTTGGGAAGTAGATTATCATAGAAAACGGAAATTTGTATCATAAAAAATGGAAATATCTACTTTCCGAAAGTTGTTAGATTACCAAATTTGCCGAAAATAGATTATCATAGAAGACGGGAAATTTGTATCATAAAAATGGGAAATATCTACTTTCCGGGAAAGTTATTAGATTACCAAATTTGCTGAAAATAGATTATCATAGAAAACGGGAAAATTGTAACATAAAAATGGGAAATATCTACTTTCCGCGAAAAGTTTTAGATAACCAACTTTCCTGAAAATAGATTATCATAGAAAACGGAAATTTGTATCATAAAATGGGAAATATCTACTTTCCGAAAGTTGGTTATCTACATCCCGAAAAGTAGATAGATTTTCTAATTTTCGGGAAAGTAGATTATCGACTTTTGGGAAAGTAGATTTTCGTATTTTCGGGAAATATTACCTAATTTTGGGAAGTAGATTATCATAGAAAACGGAAATTTGTATCATAAAAAATGGGAAATATCTACTTTCCGAAAGTTAGTTAGATAACCAAATTTGCCGAAAATAGATTATCATAGAAAACGGAAATTTGTATCATAAAAATGGAAATATCTACTTTCCGGGAAAGTTGGTTAGATTACCAAATTTGCCGAAAATAGATTATCATAGAAAACGGAAATTTATCATAAAATGGAAATATCTACTTTCCGGGAAGGTTGGTTAGATAACCAAATTTGCCGAAAATAGATTATCATAGAAAACGGAAAATTGTATCATAAAAATGGAAATATCTACTTTCCGTGAAAAGTTTAGATAACCAACTTTCCGAAAAATAGATTATCATAGAAAACGGGAAATTTGTATCATAAAAAATGGAAATATCTACTTTCCGGGAAAGTTAGATAACCAAATTTGCCGAAAATAGATTATCATAGAAAACGGGAAATTTGTATCATAAAATGGGAAATATCTACTTTCCGTGAAAGTTTCTAGATAACCAACTTTCCCGAAAATTGATTAACATAGAAACGGAAATTTGTATCAAAAAATGGGAAATATCGACATTCCGAAAGTTGGTTATCTACTTCCCTCAAGTAGATAGATTTTCTAATTTTCGAAAGTAGATTTCGTATTTTCGGGAAATATTACCTAACTTTTGGGAAGTAGATTATCATAGAAAACGGGAAATTTGTATCATAAAAAATGGGAAATATCTACTTCGAAAGTTATGTTAGATAAACCAAATTTGCCGAAAATAGATTATCATAGAAAACGGAAATTTGTATCATAAAAATGGGAAATATCTACTTTCCGAAAGTTATTAGATTACCAAATTTCCGAAAATAGATTATCATAGAAAACGGGAATGTATCATAAAAATGGGAAATATCTACTTTCCGAAAGAGTCTACTTCCCCGAAGTAGAATGATTTTCTAATTTTCGAAAGTATTTTCGTATTTTCGGGAAATATTACCTAATTTTGGGAAGCTAGATTATCATAGAAAACGGAAATTTGTATCATATAAAATGGGAAATATCTACTTTCCGGGAAAGTTGAGTTAGATAACCAAATTTGCCGAAAAATAGATTATCATAGAAAACGGGAAATTTGTATCATAAAAATGGGAAATATCTACTTCCGCGAAAGTTTAGATAACCAACTTTCCCGAAAATAGATTATCATAGAAAACGGAAAATTTGTATCATAAAAAATGGTAATATCTACTTTCCGGGAAAGTTGGTTAGATAACCAAATTTGCCGAAAATAGATTATCATAGAAAACGAGAAATTTGTATCATAAAAGGGAAATATCTACTTTCCGAAAGAAAGATCTACTTCCCCGAAAAGTAGATGATTTTCTAATTTTCGTGAAAGTAGATTATCGACTTTTGGGAAAGTAGATTGTATTTTCGGGGAAATATTACCTAATTTTGGGAAGTAGATTATCATAGAAAACGGAAATTTGTATCATAAAATGGGAATATCTACTTTCCGGGAAAGTTAAGTTAGATAACCAAATTTGCCGAAAATAGATTATCATAGAAAAACGGAAATTTGTATCATAAAAATAGGAAATATCTACTTTCCGGGAAAGTTTTAGATTACCAAATTTGCCGAAAATAGATTATCATAGAAAACGGAATTTGTATCATAAAAATGGGAAATATCTACTTTCCGGGAAAGTTAGTTAGATAACCAAATTTGCCGAAAATAGATTATCATAGAAAAACGGAAATTTGTATCATAAAAAATGGGAAATATCTACTTTCCGGGAAAGAGTTAGATTACCAAATTTGCCGAAAATAGATTATCATAGAAAACGGAAATTGTATCATAAAAATGGGAAATATCTACTTTCCAGGAAAAGTTTAGATAACCAACTTTCCCGAAAATAGATTATCATAGAAACGGAAGTTGTATCATAAAAATGGGAATATCGACTTTCCGAAAGTTGGTTAGATAACCAACTTTCGAAAATAGATTATCATAGAAAAGGGAAATTTGTATCATAAAATGGAATATCTACTTTCCGAAAGTTGTTAGATAACCAAATTTGCCGAAAATAGATTATCATAGAAAACGGGAAATTTGTATCATAAAAATGGGAAATATCTACTTTCCGCGAAAGTTTTAGATAACCAACTTTCCCAAAATTGATTATCATAGAAAACGGAAATTTGTATCATAAAAATGGGAAATATCGACTTTCCGAAAAGTTTATCTACTCGAAAAGTAGATAGATTTTCTAATTTTCGAAAGTAGATTTCGTATTTTCGGGGAAATATTACCAATTTTGGGAAGTAGATTATCATAGAAAACGGGAAATTTGTATCATAAAAATGGGAAATATCTACTTTCCGGGAAAGTTGTTAGATAACCAAATTTGCCGAAAACAGATTATCATAGAAAACGGAAATTTGTATCATAAAAATGGGAAATATCTACTTTCCGGGAAAGTTGGTTAGATTACCAAATTTGCCGAAAATAGATTATCATAGAAAACAAATTTGTATCATAAAATGGGAATATCTACTTTCCGGGAAAGTTATTAGATAACCAAATTTGCCGAAAATAGATTATCATAGAAAACGGGAAATTTGTACATCAAAAAATGGGAAATATCTACTTTCCGCGAAAGTTTCTTAGATAACCAACTTTCCCGAAAATAGATTATCATAGAAACGGAAATTTCTATCATAAAAATGGTAAATATCTACTTTCCGGAAAGAGATGATAATCAAATTTGCCGAAAATAGATTATCATAGAAAACGGGAAATTTGTATCATAAAAAATGGGAAATATCACTTTCCGAAAGTTGTTAGATAACCAAATTTTGCCGAAAATAGATTATCATAGAAAACTGGAAATTTGTATTATAAAAATGGGAATATCTACTTCCGAAAGTTAGTTAGATTACCAAATTTGCCGAAAATAGATTATCATAGAAAACGAAATTTGTATCATAAAAAATGGGAAATATCTACTTTCCGAAAGTTGAGTTAGATAACCAAATTTAAGCCGAAAATAGATTATCATAGAAAACGGAAATTTGTATCATAAAAATGGGAAATATCTACTTTCCGAAAGTTAGTTAGATTACCAAATTTGCCGAAAATAGATTATCATAGAAAACGGAAATTGTATCATAAAAAATGGGAAATATCTACTTTCCGCGAAAGTTTTTAGATAACCAACTTTCCCGAAAATAGATTATCATAGAAACGGGAAATTTGTATCATAAAAATGGGAAATATCGACTTTCGAAAGTTGAGTTGATAACCAACTTTCCCGAAAATAGATTATCATAGAAAACGGAAATTTGTATCATACAAAATGGGAAATATCTACTTTCCGGAAAGTTAGTTAGATTACCAAATTTGCCGAAAATAGATTATCATAGAAAACGGAAATTTGTATCATAAAAATGGGAAATATCTACTTTCCGCGAAAGTTTAGATAACCAACTTTCCGAAAATAGATTATCATAGAAAACGGGAAATTTGTATCAAAAAAAATGGAAATATCTACTTTCCGAAAGTTGAGTTAGATTACCAAATTTGCCGAAAATAGATTATCATAGAAAACGGAAATTTGTATCATAAAAAGGAAATATCTACTTTCCGAAAGTTATTAGATAACCAAATTTGCCGAAAATAGATATTATCATAGAAAACGGAAATTTGTATCATAAAAAATGGAAATATCTACTTCTCCGAAAGTTTCTAGATAAACCAACTTTCCCGAATAGATTATCATAGAAAACGGAAATTTGTATCATAAAAAAATGGGAAATATCTACTTTCCGAAAGTTATTAGATAAACCAAATTTGCCGAAAATAGATTATCATAGAAAACGGGAAATTTGTATCATAAAAATGGGAAATATCTACTTTCCGGAAGTTATTAGATTACCAAATTTCCGAAAATAGATTATCATAGAAAAAACGGAATTTGTATCATAAAAATGGAATATCTACTTCCGAAATTATTAGATAACCAAATTTGCCGAAAATGATTATCATAGAAAAACGGAAATTTGCATCATAAAAATGGGAAATATCCACTTCCGGAAAGTTGTTAGATTACCAAATTTGCCGAAAATAGATTATCATAGAAAACGGAAATTTGTATCAAAAAAATGGGAAATATCTACTTTCCGGCCAAAGTTTTTGATAACCAACTTTCCCTGAAAATAGATTATCATAGAAAACGGGAAATTTGTATCATAAAAATGGGAAATATCGACTTTCCGAAAGTTGATTAGATAACCAAATTTTGCCGAAAATAGATTATCATAAAAAACGGAAATTTGTATCATAAAAATGGGAAATATCTACTTTCCCGAAAGTTTTCTAGATAACAAACTTTCCCGAAAATAGATTATCATAGAAAACGGAAATTTGTATCATAAAAAATGGGAAATATCTACTTTCCGCGAAAAGTTCTTAGATAACCAACTTTCCCGAAAATTGATTATCATAGAAAACGAAAATTTATCATATAAAATGGGAAATATCGACTTTCCGAAAGTTTTAGATAAACCAACTTTCCCAAAATAGATTATCATAGAAAACGGAAATTTGTATCAAAAATGGGAAATATCGACTTTCCGGGAAAAGTTGAGTAGATAACCAAATTCTACCGAAAATAGATTATCATAAACGGGAAATTTGTATCATAAAAATGGAAATATCCACTTTCCGAAAGTTAAGTAAGATTACCAAATTTGCTGAAAATAGATTATCATAGAAACGGGAAATTTGTATCATAAAAAATGTGAAATATCTACTTTCCGAAAGTTATTAGATAAACAACTTTCCCGAAAATAGATTATCATAGAAAACGGGAAATTTGTATCATAAAAAATGAAATATCTACTTTCCATGAAAGTTGGTTAACCACTTTCCCGAAAATAGATAGATCTTCAAAATAGAATACACGGAAAAATAGAAACACAATTTTCCAAAAGATTATCATAGAAAAAGGAAATTTGTATCAAAAAAATGGGAAATATCTACTTCCGCGAAAGATAGATAACCAACTTTCTCCGAAAATAGATTATCAGAAAACGGGAAATTTGTATCATAAAAAATGGAAATATCGACTTTCCGGGAAAGATTAGATAACTTTCCTGAAAATAGATTATCATAGAAAACGAGAAATTTGTATCATAAAAATGGGAAATATCTACTTTCCGCGAAAGTTAATATAATCCCCGAAAAGTAGATAGATTTTCAAACTTTCGGGAAAGTAGATTATCGACTTGGGAATAACTTCGTATTTTCAAAACATTACCTAATTTTGGAAGTAGATTATCATAGAAAACGGGAAAATTTGTATCATAAAAAAATGGGAAATATCTACTTTCCAAAGTTGGTTAGATAACCAAATTTGCCAGAAAAGACAGATTATCAGAGAAAACGGGAAATTTGTATCATAAAAATGGGAAATATCTACTTCCGCGAAAGTTTTAGATAACCAACTTTCCCGAAAATAGATTATCATAGAAAAACGGGAAATTTGTATAAAAAATGGGAAATATCGACTTCCTCCAAAAGTTGGTTAGATAACCAACTTTCCCGAAAATAGATTAATACAGAAAACGAGAAATTTGTATCATAAAAATGGAAATATCTACTTCCCGAAAGTTATTATCTACTTCCCGAAAAGTGATAGATTTTCTAATTTCGAAAAGTAGATTATCGACTTTGGGAAATAGATTTCGTATTTTCGGGGAAATATTACCTAATTTTGGGAAGTAGATTATCATAGAAAACGAGAAATTTGTATCATAAAAAATGGGAAATATCTACTTTCCGCGAAAGTTAATAGATAAACAAATTTGCCGAAAATAGATTATCATAGAAAACGGAAATTTGTATCATAAAATAGGAAATATCTACTTTCCGAAAAGTTGTTAGATTACCAAATTTGCCGAAAATAGATTATCACAGAAAACGGAAATTTGTATCATAAAAAATGGGAAATATCTACTTTCCGAAAGTTGTTAAAATAAACATACAGATAACCAAATTTGCAAAATAGATTATCACAGAAAACGGAAATTTATCATAAAAATGGAAATATCTACTTTCCGGAAAGTTGATAGATAACCAAATTTGCCGAAAATAGATTATCACAGAAAACGGAAATTTGTATCATAAAAAATGGGAAATATCTACTTTCCGCGAAAGTTTTAGATAACCAACTTTCCCAAAATAGATTATCAGAAACGGGAAATTTGCATCATAAAAGGGAAATATCTACTTCCGGAAAGTTATTATTAACTTTCCCGAAAAGTAGATAAATCACAGATAAACGATTTTTCGGGAATAGAATTTCAAATTTGCCGAAAAAACTAACCTTTTGCAAATAGATTATCATAGAAAACGGGAAATTTGTATCAAGGGAAATATTCATCGAAAGTTGATAGATAAACAACTTTCCCGAAAATAGATTATCATAGAAAACGGGAAATTTGTATCATAAAAAATGGGAAATATCTACTTTCCGAAAGTTAAGATAACCAAATTTGCCGAAAATAGATTATCATAGAAACGGAAATTTGTATCATAAAAATGGAAATATCTACTTTCCCGAAAATTATTAGATAAACAACTTTCCCGAAAATAGATTATCATAGAAAACGGAAATTTGTATCATAAAAATGGGAAATATCTACTTTCCGGGAAAGTTGAAGATAAACAAATTTGCCGAAAATAGATTATCATAAAAACGAAAATTTGATCATAAAAATGGAAAAACCGAAATAATCTACTTTCCAAAGTAGATAGATTATCACTTTCGGGAAAATAGATTATCATAAAACAAAAAAACCAAAAAAATACTGAAAACGGAAATTTGTATCATAAAAATGGGAAACATCTACTTTCCGGGAAAGTTATTAGATAACCAACTCTCCCGAAAATAGACGCAGAAACGGAAATTTGTATCATAAAAATGGAAAATTCACTTTCCGGAAAGTTGGTTAGATAAACCAAATTCTGCCGAAAATAGATTATCATAGAAAACGGGAAATTTGTATCAAAAAAATGGGAAATCATCAGCGAAAGTTGAGTTAGATAAACAACTTCCTGAAAATAGATTATCATAGAAAACGAAATTTGTATCATAAAAAATGTGAAACATCATTTCCGGGGAAAGTTATTGACAACTTTCCCGGAAAATAAAACACCAAAAAACAAAAAAAAAACCTAATTTGGGAAATAGATTATCATAGAAAAACGGAAATTTGTATCACAAAATGGGAAATATCTACTTCCGCGAAAGTTATTAGATAACCAAACTTTCCGGAAAATAGATTATCATAGAAAAACGGGAAATTTGTATCATAAAAAGAAGATCTACTTTCCGAAAGTTGGTTAGATAAACCAAATTTGCCAAAACAGATTATCAGAAACGGAAATTTGTATCAAAAAAATGGGAAATATCTACTTTCCGCGAAAGTTATTAGATAAACTTCTCCCGAAAATAGATTATCGGCAGAAAAACGGGAAATTTGTATCATAAAAATGGAAATATTTACTTCCGGGAAAGTTGGTTAGATAACCAACTTTCCCGAAAATAGATTAACACAGAAACGGAAATTTGTATCATAAAAATGGGAAAATATCTACTTTCCGAAAGTTGAAATAGATAAACAACTTTCCCGAAAATAGATTACTGGCAGAAAACGGGAAATTTGTATCATAAAAATGGGAAATATCTACTTTCCGAAAGTTGGTTAGATAACCAAATTTTCGGAAAATAGATTATCATAGAAAACGGAAATTTGTATCATAAAAATGGGAAATATCCACTTCCGGGAAAGTTATTAGATAAATCAAATTTGCTGAAACAGATTATCATAGAAAACGGGAAATTTGTATCATAAAAAATAGGAAATATCTACTTTCCGCGAAAGTTGATAGATAAACAACTTTCCCGAAAATAGATTATCATAGAAAAACGTAAAATTTGCATCATAAAAATGGGAAATATCTACTTTCAGAAAAGTTAGTTAGATAACCAAATTTGCTGAAAATAGAATTATCATAGAAAACGGGAAATCAACAAAAAATGGGAAATATCTATTTCTCCGCGAAAGTTGAGTTAGATAAACAACTTCCCGAAAATAGATTATCATAGAAAACGGAAAATTGTATCATAAAAATGGGAATATCTACTTCCGGAAAGTTATTATTACTTCCCGAAAAGTAGATAGATTTTCACTTTTCAAAAGCAAATTATCGACTGGGAAATAGATTTTCGAATTTTGGGGAAATATTCAATTTTCCAAAGTAGATTATCATGAGAAAACGGGAAATTTGTATCACAAAAAATGGAAATATCTACTTTCCGAAAGTTGATTAGATAACCAAATTTGCCGAAAATAGATTATCATAGAAAACGGGAAATTTGTATCATAAAAATGGAAATATCTACTTTCCGCGAAAGTTGATAGGATAAACAAATTTTCCCGAAAATAGATTATCACAGAAAACGGAAATTTGTATCATAAAAATGGAAATATCTACTTTCCGGGAAAGTATAGATAAACCAAATTTGCCGAAAATAGATTATCATAGAAAACGGGAAATTTGTATCATAAAAAAGTGGGGAAATATCTATTTCAACGAAAGTTTTAGATAACAAACTTTCCCGGAAAACAGATTATCATAGTAAAAACGTAGTTTGTATCATAAAAATGGGAAATATCTACTTTCCGGAAAGTTGAAATAGACAACCAAATTTGCCGAAAATAGATTATCACAGAAAAACGGGAAATTTGTATCATAAAAATGGAAATATCTACTTTCATGAAAAGTTATTAGATAAACAACTTTTCCCTGAAACAGATTATCAAGAAACGGTAATCTGTATCACAAAAAATGGGAAATATCTACTTTTCCGGGAAAGATAGATAACCAAATTTGCCGAAAATAGATTATCATAGAAAACGGAAAATTTGTATCATAAAAATGGGAAATATTCACTTTCCGCGAAAGTTGGTTAGATAAACAACTTTCCGAAAACAGAGATTATCATAGAAAACGGAAATTTCAATAAAAAAAATGGGAAATATCTACTTTCCGGAAAAGTTAGATAACCAAATTTTTAAAATAGATTATCATGAAAACGGAAATTTGTATCATAAAAAAATGGGAAATATCTACTTTCCCGAAAGTTGGTTAGATAAACAAATCTTGCCGCAAAAAGATTATCAAGAAACAAATTTGAATCATAAAAAATGGGAAATACTCCATTTTCCGGGAAAGTTATAGATCAACCAAATTTAAGCGAAAATAGATTACTGATAGAAAACGGAAATTGTATCACAAAAAATGGAAAATATCTACTTTCCGCGAAAGAAAGATAAACAACTTTCCTCCCGAAAATAGATTATCACAGAAACGGGAAATTTGTATCAGATATGGGCAAATATCTACTTTCCGGTTGGTTAGATAACCAAATTTGCCGAAAATAGATTATCAAAGAAAACGGAAATTTGTATCATAAAAAATGGGAAATATCTACTTTCAGAAGTTGAAAAGATAAACAACTTTCCCGAAAATAGATTATCATAGAAAACGAAATTTGTATCATAAAAAATGGGAAATATCTACTTTCCGGGAAAGTTATTAGATAACCAAATTTGCTGAAAAATAGATTACCACAGAAAACGAAAATTTGTATCATAAAAAATGGGAAACACTCCATTTCCAGCGAAAGTTGGTAGATAAACAACTTTCCCGAAATAGATTATCATAGAAAACGGAAATTTGTATCACAAAAATGGGAAATATCTACTTTCCGGAAAGAAAGTAGATAAACCAAATTTGCCGAAAATAGATTATCACAGAAAACGGGAAATTTGTATCATAAAAATGGGAAATATCTACTTTCCGCGAAAGTTGATTAGATAAACAACTTTCCCAAAATAGATTACCAGAAAAACGAAATTTAATTATCACAAAAAAGAAACATCTACCTTTCCGGGAAAAAGTTGGTTATATAAACCAAATTCCCGAAAACAGATTATCATTTTAAAAACGGGAAATTAGATCATAAAAATTCAAATATCTAATTCTCAAAAATAATTAAACAACTTCGAAACAGATTATCACAGAAAATGAAATTTGTATCACAAAAAATGGAAATATCTACTTCGAAAGTTGGTAAGATAAACCAAATTTTCCGAAAACAGATTATCATAGAAAACGGAAATTTATCAAAAAAATGGGAAATATCTACTTTTCTTAAAGTTGGTTAGATAAACCTTTCCTTTTGAAAATAGATTACCACAGAAAACGAAACTTGTATCATAAAAAAATAAAATATCTATTTCCGGAAAGTTGAAAAGACAACCAAATTTGCCGAAAATAGATTATCATAGAAAACGAAATTTGTATCATAAAAATGGGAATATTCATTTTCAAAGAAAGTTGAATAGATAAAACAACTTCTTTCCGGAAAATAGATTATCATAGAAAACGGGAAAATTTGAAATACAAAAATGGGAAATATCTACTTTCGGGAAAGTTGAAAGACAAACCAAATTGCTTGAAAACAGATTAATATAGAAAACGGGAATGAATATAAAATGGGAATACTTCCATTCATGAAAGTTGAGTTAGATAAAACAACTTCTCAAAAATGATTATCATAGAAAACGTGAAATTTGTATCATAAAAAAATGGGAAATATCTATTTTGAAAGTTGAGTTAGATGCAACTTTCCTTGGAAATATATTATCACAGAAAAACGGGAAATTTTGTATCATAAAAAATGGGAAAACATTCCACTTTCCGAAAGAGTTAGATAAACCAAATTCCGCCGGCAAAACAGATTACTATGCAGAAAACGGGAAATTGGTATCATAAAATGGGAAATATCTACTCTCCAAGAAAGTTAGTAGATAAACAATCTCCTTGCAAATAGATTAATATCACAGAAAAACGGAAAATTTGTATCATAAAAAATGGGAAATATCTACTCTTCTGGGGAAAGTTGAAAGGATAAAAACTAAATTTTGTTGAAAATAGATTATCATAAAATGGAATTTTGTATCATAAAAAATGGGAAATACCTACTTTCCATGAAAGTTGAAACAGATAAACAATCCTTTCCTGTAAATAGATTATCACAGAAAACGTGAAATTTGTATCATAAAAAATGGGAATATCTATTTTCCGGGAAAGTTACAGGATAACCAAATTTGCCGAAAATAAAGATTATCATAGAAACGAAATTTAGGATTACAAAATGGAAAATATCTACTTTCCGGCGAATGTTGAAAGTTAGATAAACAATCCTTCCCGTAAATAGATTACATCACAGAAAACGGGAAATTTGTATCATAAAAATGGGGAAACATCTACTCTTCCGGAAAGTTGGTTAGATAACCAAATTGCCGAAAACAGATTATCACAGAAAAACGAAAATTTGCATCATAAAAATGGGAAAATATCTACTTTCCCGAAAATATCATCATAGAAAAACGGGAAATTTGTATCATAAAAATGGGGAAATATCTACTTTCCGGGAAAGTTGGTTAGATAAACCAAATTTGTCGAAAATAGATTATCAGTGCAGAAAAAACGGGGAAATTTGTATCATAAAAAATGGGGAAATATCTACTTCTTCCACGAAAAGTTGGTTAGATTTCAACAACTTTCCCAACAGATTATCAGAAAACGGAAATTTGTATCATAAAAAATGGGAAATATTCACTTTCCGGGAAAGTTGAGCATAACCAAATTTGCCGAAAATAGATTATCATAGAAAAACGAAATTTGTATCATAAAATGGGAAATATTCACTTTCCAAGTAGTTATTAGATAAACAACTTTTACCGAAAATAGATCATCATAGAAAACGAAATTTAGTATCTACAAAAAAATGGGAAATATTCACTTTCCGGGAAAAGTTGGGATAGATACCAAATTTACGAAAACAGATTAATACAGAAAACGAAATTTAGATTATAAATGGGAAAATAACTACTTTCCGCGAAAGTTGATAGACAAACAACTTTCCCTGCAACAGATTATCATAGAAAAATGTGAAATTTGTATCATAAAAAATGGGAACATCTACTCTTCCGGGAAAGTTGGTTAGAAATCAAATTCCGTCGGAAATAGATTATCATAGAAAACGGAATTTGTATCACAAAAAATGGGAACATTCCACTTCCGCGAAATTGAGTTAGACAAAACAACTTTCCGGAAAATAGATTATCAAGGAAAAACGGGAAATTTGTATCATATCAATGGGAATATCTACTTTCCGAAAGTTAATAGATAACCAAATTTACGAAAACAGATTATCATAGAAAACGAAATTTATCATAAAAAATGGGGAAATATTCACTTTCCGCGAAAGAAGATAAAAATAAATCTCTTCCCCGTAGTAATAGGATTATCATAGTAAACGAAATTTAGAATATAAAAATGGGAAATATCCACTTCCGGAAAGTTGATAGATAAAACAAATTTCCCCGAAAATATATTATCACAGAAAACGGAATTTGCATCATAAAAATGGAATATCTATCAAAGTTATTAGATAAAACAACTCTCCCCGAAAATAGATTATCATAGAAAACGAAATTGTATCATAAAAAATGGAAAATATCTACTTCTTCTGGAAAAACAATAGATAACCAATTAAGCTAAAAATAGATTAACATACAGAAAACGGAAAATTTGTACTAAAAAATGGAAATATCTACTCTTCCGCGAAAAGTTGAGTTAGACAAACAACTTCCCGAAAATAGATTATCATAAAACGGAAATTTGTATCATAAAAAATGGAAATATCTACTTCGAAAGTTATAGATAAACCAAATTTGCCGAAAAATAGATTATCATAGAAACGGAAATTTGTACCACAAAAATGGAAAAACGCGAAAGTAAATAGATAAACAACTTTCCCGAAAATAGATTACTCATAAAAACAAATTTGTATCATAAAAATGGGAAATATCTACTTTTCGAAAGTTATTATATAAACCAAATTTGCCGAAAATAGATTATCATAGAAAAACGGGAAATTTGCATCATAAAAATGGGAAAATATCTACTTTCAAGTGAAAGTTGGTTAGATAAACAACTTTCCCGTAAACAGATTATCATAGAAAACGGAAAATTTTATCATAAAAAAATGGAAATATCTACTTTCCATGAAAATTAGTGATAAACAACTTTCCCGAAAATATATTATCATAGAAAACGGGAAAATTAAATTACAAAATTGGAAACATCTACCTTCCGGGAAAGAGTTAGATAACCAAATTTGCCGAAAACAGATTATCAGAAAACGGAAATTCTGTACCACAAAAATGGAAAATATCTACTTTCCACGAAAGTTGTTAGATAAAACAACTCTTCCTGAAAACAGATATATCATAGAAAACGGGAAATTTGTATCATAAAAAATGGAAACACTACTCTCCAGAAAGTTATTAGATAACCAAATTTAAGCCAAAATAGACTTATCATAAAACGAAATTTGTATCATAAAAAATGGAAACATCTACTTTCCGCGAAAGTTGAGTTAGATGAAACAACTTTCCCGTAAATAGATTATCAGAAAACGTAAAATTTGTATCATAAAAAAGGAAATATCCACTTCCGGAAAGTTAAGCGAAAACCAAATTACGAAAAAATATCATAAAAACGCAAATTTTATAATAAAAAATATGATTACGCAAATCGAACGAAGTACACTGA
>NW_024739315.1:0-30876 GCF_018991925.1 Homarus americanus | reverse complement strand
GTAATCCTAGACAAGGTTCTTGAAACTCCAGGGCACGAGCAGTAGGTATATTCAATAAGTGGTACAAGGCTGGGCGTGATAGCCAACCGATACAGGAGCGATTACTAGGGACCCCGGACCGTAGGTAGGCCGGAGCTGATCTGAGGGAAATTAGCTAGCCAGGCAAAGAGAGTTGCTAGACATTCCTAGGACAATAAATGAGGTCTTCTAATTACTCGACTAGCGCGGTACAGACATAGTACATCGGGACATAGTAAATGAACATAGGCATTAGACATAAGCATGGACATCAGACATGCTATAATAATATGTAGTAATACAGACATGTGAATAAATGGTACAATGAATGGTAACAAGAGTCCTGGTGTCAGGCGTGTTCACATATCTTGGTATGTACATATCTATACACCTCCCTCCCCCTTTACGCTCGTAGTGCAATCTCGAGCGGCTACGGACTCTTTTTCCATGAGTTGGGGGGAGCGGCGAGGGACAATGGGAGGATCAACTGACGACCTTCGTTCCTGGTCTGGGCAAGGGGACCACAGGGGACGGGGAGGAGGGTTCGTCACTAGAGGATGGAACTGGGCGGAGATGGCGTCTGTTTCGCCACCACACACGACCACTGGGGAGGCGGACTTGGTACGAACGAGGCTCGCCACGGCCCATGACGACCCCAACCTTGTCCCAGCGGTGTGACGTCGGGTCCTGGATTCGTACTTGCTGGCCGACGGCCAACCTGGGAAGGGGGCGGGCTTGGGCGTCATAGTGGCTTGTCACTTGGGCCATCCGGGCAGCCTCACGGCGGTCACACTCGTCCGCCTTGATCTGCCATTCATCTAAGAAGGACTGGGGGTGGGCAGGCACACAAGTACGAAGGGGGCGGCCATACAACACCTGGGCAGGAGAGCGTCCGGCAGGGGTAGGGGTGTTACGGAGTTCCAGTAGGCCCCTGTCGAACTCCTCGCAGTCCAGGTTCCCCGTCGGTGCTGTCTTGAGGATGAGGTATTTTACGGACTTTACCGCTGCCTCGGCGTGGCCATTCGCCTGCGGGTAATGAGGGGAGGTGACGATGTGGTGGACGCCCCAGCGTTCGGCGAAGCTCTTGAACTCGTGGCTATTGAACGGGGGCCCACCGTCGGTTCGGAGGCGGAGAGGCACTCCGACTTCCCGGAAGAAGCAACAAAACATCCGGATGACCCTGGAAGAGGTGGTGTCCCGACCACAGGGAACTACCACGGGCCATCCAGAGAGCCTGTCGGCGACCACCAGGAAAGACTTTCCGGCCACATTAAAGAAGTCGGCGGACACGGACTCAAAGGGCCGCTTTGGGAGGTCATTGCACAGGTACGGCTCTTGTTGCTGGCTGGGTTGGAGTTGCTGGCAAGGCTCACAGGCCTCAACCGTGCTCTTAATATCGGCGTCAATACCAGGCCAGAAGACGGTCTGACGGGCTCTGCGCCTGGTGGCTTCAACGCCGCGGTGGCTGTCATGGAGGCGGGATAAGGTGCGCCGGCGGAGGGCAGCGGGAACGACGATCCTGGGGCCGTACAACACCAGCTCTCCGTCCGCATAGAGGCTATCCCTTAGCTTCCAGAAGGGGAGGGCGGAGGCGTGAATGTCGTAGCGGTTGGTGGGGAATCCAGCGGAGACGTAGTCGAGGAGTTGGACGTATGCCGGGTCTTGAGCGGCGGCGATGCGAAGCTCCTGGAGAGTCCTATCGTCTTCGATGGAGGGCGTCGTCGTCGTCTTGTCAGCAAGAGAAGTGGCTGTGTGTGTCACTAAAGACCGAACGTGAGCAGCGGCCGTGGTACAATCGACTTCATCTTCAGGTGTGGGGCGACTAACAGGGGCTCGGGAGAGGGCGTCTGGTATGCACAGAAGCTTCCTGGCGCGCCACACAGCTGTAAAGACGTAAGGGGCGGTCTTCTCTTTGAGGCGTTGGAGGCGAGGATTTTCGATGGCGTCCAACGTGTAGTGATTGAGGATGGGTATGAGCGGGCGATGGTCCGTCATGAGGGTGAAATGCCCAAGGCCGAACAGGTAAAGGCGGCACTTGGCCATAGCCCAGGCGACTGCCAGCATCTCTAGTTCAATGGTGGCGTATCTGGTCTCCGTGTCCGTCAAAAACCTGGAGCCACACTGAACTAAGCACAGTCTACCCTGGCCGTGGTCTTGAAGGAGGGCATATCCGAGGCCGTATAGACGGGAGGCGTCGGTCTGGAGGACCACTGGTAAGGACGGGTCGAAGGGTGCCAGGACTGGTGGTGACAGCAACGCCTTCTTAACATTCCTGAACGCTAGGTCGTGGTCAGGAGTCCAGAGGAAAGAGCGCTTGGGGCTCATGAGGGGGCGTAGAGGTTGGGCTGATGTGGCGATTTTAGGGGAGAAGTCGGCCAGTTGATTTACCAGGCCCATAAATGAGCGAAGGTCGGTCAGGTTCGCTGGAGTAGGGAAGTCCCTGATGGCCTTGACCTTCTCCTCATCAGCTGAGATCCCCTCTGGCGAGATGTTGTAGCCGCAGTAGTTAACTTGGGGGGCGGCGACCACAAATTTATCTTTGTTCAGGGTGATACCATGGGCACGACATCTTGTGAGCATCAGATGAACTCGGTTCAAGTGGGCCGGGAGATCATCGTCGAAGAGCAGGATGTCATCTACGACCTTCACGCAGTTGGTGACACCCTGCAGAGCCATATCCCCACGGAGGCAGTACGCATCCCCGTTGCTGCGAAGCCCATGGGTCCGCGGCAGTGTTGGAAGCGGCCGTAGGGCGTGATGAATGTAGTGAGGTGGCGATCTTCTTCCGCCAGGTCGACTTGCCAGTACCCATGTAGTGCATCCGCCGTGGTAAAGAACTTTGCAGACGGGGTGACGCTGCGGACTGCTTGGATGGGCGTAGGCGATGGATGGGCGGGACGGGAGACCTGCGAGTTGAGATGGGTGAGGTCCACTGTGATGCGAACACCTACAGGCTTGGGTGCCAGGACCATAGGGTGGCACCACTCGGAGGGCTCCTCACCGGCGTGTCTGATGATCCCCTGCTGCACCAGAGAATCGAGCTCCGCCTTCACCTTGTCCCGTATGGCAAAGGGGATAGGCCTGGGTGTGTGGATGGCGAAAGGCGTCGCGCCAGGCTTGAGGTGGATTCTCATCGGGGGGCCTGTCATCTTCTTGAGCGGCGTCTTCTGGAGGTCGGGCTTGGAGACAAGGACGTCGCTGAACTGACGAAAAAAGAACTCCCGGGCGGCAGCAGGTGTGGTCATGGCTGAAACAGGTATCTCTGCACACCTGTTGAGGTGTGTCACAGCGAGGATGGGCTTTGGGAACTCGGATGAGACGATGGCCAAGTCCTGACAATGGCCACATGACAAGAGAGGGGTTTGGATGCCCTCATGGACGTGGACTGTGGCAAGGCAAGACTTGGGACCAAGCTGTAGTGTTGCCTTGAAGCAACCCAAAGGTGGAGACATCGGGGACCCGTCCGCTGTGAGCACGTCGTTCATGGCTGTGGGTGACAGGCTACTCCTGGGGATGTTGAGGGCGTCCAGGTGTGTTGGTCCAATCACCGTGATGTCCGCGCCCGTGTCAGGTATCATCAGGAGGTTGGAAGAGTTGGCACCGTAGGACAGACGAACATTGACGGGCTTGGGGGACCTGTCACTCGAGGCATCATCCACGCGTCGGCATCCTTTGTTGTTCTTGGGAGACGGTGGTGTGGACGTTCTGTCGGGCTGTGAAGAGACGTTTTGACCTGGAGATGGAGGCTTCTTGGTGGACCTGCAACACTTGGCGAAGTGTCCTTGCTTGTTGCAAGCGTTGCATGAGACCTTGTTGGCAGGACATCGAGGTGTGCGGGGCCAATGGCCTTGAAACCCACAGTTTCGACATGTACTATCAGCCGCAGGGCACTTTCCTGGACCATGCTGGTGCTGACAGTTTCTGCAGGATTCGGGAGAAGAAACTGGTGACTGTGACGGGGGCTGTGGAGAGGACGTCGTCTGCATCTGGCGTTGATTCCTCTTGTAGGTGGAGACGGCGTGGACTTGAGATGGCGATGAGTGTATAGCTGAGGCAGCCTCTCTTGTGGCCTCATACGACCTGCAACAGGTGACGAAGTCGGTGAGGGAAGAGGCGGCGTCGAGGGTGAGGAGTTTCTGAAGCAGGTCCTCGTCACGTACACCCATCAGCAAGATCATCTTGAGCTGGATCTCAGCACAGGTTACAGGATCGCCTGTACATAGGTCCACCTCGGTTGCTAGGTCCTTAAGTCGTGCATAGAAGTCTGAGAATGATTCCCCAGAAGCTTGTTTGCAGGATAGCAGTTCCCTACGACGCAAAGCTTCATTGCGGAGGCCACGGAAATGACTCTGCAAGGCGTTTAAAACCTCTGTCACTGACCTGGGGGAGTCAGGGGGGATGGCTAGCGTGTGCTCTAGGAGGCGTTGAACATCGAGGGAAATGCACGATCTTAATTGGATGAGTTGTTTATGAGGGGGCATTCGGTAGAGGTCAGACATAACAGCAAAGTCTTCGAAACGACGTCGCCATTGACGGTATACTTGATATGTTGCATCAGATTGAAGAGGTGGGGGACTGGGAACTGAAGACTTGCTGTGCAGGGGTGTACTCGAGACGGCAGGCGGTGGAGGAGGCACGGAGAGGTCGACGAGAGTTGAGACTGGAACGGGTGGTTGAGAAGACACTGAGGCATACCTAGGGGAGATAGGTGACGTGTGAGGAGGCGTTGTCTGAAGGATAGATGAAGAGGCTGAAGCTGGCGAGTTGGTTGTGGCAGCTGGTGAAGTCGTCCTCGTTGCCAGCAATTCCAATAGGTCCAGGAATTTGCGGTTATCAGCTTGGTGTTGTTGTTGAAGTTGAAGGCGGTAAGCTGATTCCTCTGACTGTCTTGACAATTCCTCTTGACGTCGTTTTTCCTCCTCTAATTGACGTCTTTGGGCTTCCTTCTCTTGAGAAACTTGTAGGAAGTGGATTAACTGACGTATATCCTGGCTCCCATCCTTTGAATTTGGCGCGCCCGGCGTGTGAGGCGTGAGGGGGGGTGGGAGGGTCTGTGAGGCGTCGTCTTCCTCATAATCCTCATATAAATTTCCCAGCAAATCGTCGTGGTCAGACATCTCGTGCTTGGTATTGTCGCGATGGGAAAGACAAGGAGAATAAGGTGAAGTGCTATATTTTCGCCAATGGATTTGCTTAAGTGCAGGAACTGGCTGGCAAGTAAAAGAGTACTGACTGTAATATTTGTGAAGTGAGAGGAGGCGGCTAGTGGCGGTGTATTCCTCCGCGCGCCCGGGCGAGCTGGCTCAGTGGGAGGGGACGCGGGCAGTGGCTTGCGAGCCTCCGTGGATGGGGGGTGTATGCCGGAAGTGCTGTCTTGGAAACTGGGCTGAAGGCGTGTCTGCTACCTGTAGGGCCGCAGAAACATAGCAAAGAGACATGAAAGGCACTGCACTTCACAAGGTCACAAAGCACTTTAAATCCAGGGGCACTGTGGAGTATATCTTCTGGGCGGGAAACAGACGAGGCCGGGACAGACGAGGCCGGCTCTTGAGGCTTGTAAACTGTCGTGTTGGAGCTACTCAAACTGCGCCATGTGGTGTGGTGGATGTAATCCTAGACAAGGTTCTTGAAACTCCAGGGCACGAGCAGTAGATATATTCAATAAGTGTACAAGACTGGGCGTGATAGCCAACCGATACAGGAGCGATTACTAGGGACCCCGGACCGTAGGTAGGCCGAGGCCGATCTGAGGGAAATTAGCTAGCCAGGCAAGGGGAGTTGCTAGACATTCCTAGGACAATAAATGAGGTCTTCTAATTACTCGACTAGCGCGGTACAGACATAGTACATCGGGACATAGTAAATGAACATAGGCATTAGACATAAGCATGGACATCAGACATGCTATAATAATATGTAGTAATACAGACATGTGAATAAATGGTACAATGAATGGTAACAAGAGTCCTGGTGTCAGGCGTGTTCACATATCTTGGTATGTACATATCTATACAGAGTATAACAAAGTCCTCTCGTTGAGTATAAAAAAGTCCCTTGATCACGTATAACAAAGTCCCCTAGTCGTGTATAACAAAGTCCCCTGATCGAGTATAACAAAGTCCCCTGATCCTAGTATAACAAAGCCCACTGGACGAGTATAACAAAGACACCTGAACCGAGTATATCAAAGTCCCCTGATCGAGTATAACATATCCCCTGATCGAGTATAACAGAGTCCCTGGTGGAGTATAACAAAGTCCCCTGGTCGAGTATAACAAAGTTTTCTAATCGAGTATAACAAAGGCTCCTAGTCGAGTATAACAAAGTCCTCTGATCAAGTACAACAAAGTCCTTTGATCGAGTATAAAAAAGTCCCCTAATCAAGTAAAACAAAGTCACCAAATCGAGTATAACAAAGTCCCCTGATCGAGTATAACATATCCCCTGATCGAGTATAACAAAGTTCTCTGGTCGAGTATAACAAAGTCCCCTGATCGAGCATAACAATGTCCCCTGGTCGAGTATAGCAAAGTCCATTGGTCAAATATAGGAAAGTCCACTGATCGAGTATGACAAACTCCCCTGATCATGTATAAAAAAGTCCCCTGGTCGAGTATAACAATGTCCCCTGATCGAGTATAACAAAGTCCCCTGGTCGAGTATAACAAAGGCCCCTAATCGAGTATAACAAAGTCCCCTGATTTAGTATAACTAAGTCCCCTGATCGAGTATAACAAAGTACTCTGGTTGAGTATAACAAAGTCCCCTGATCGAGTATAACATATCCCCTAATCGAGTATAACAAAGTCCTCTCGTTGAGTATAAAAAAGTCCCTTGATCGCGTATAACAAAGTCCCCTGGTCGTGTATAACAAAGTCCCCTGATCGAGTATAACAAAGTCCCCTGATCCTAGTATAACAAAGCCCACTGGACGAGTATAACAAAGACACCTGAACCGAGTATATCAAAGTCCCCTGATCGAGTATAACATATCCCCTGATCGAGTATAACAAAGTCCCTGGTGGAGTATAACAAAGTCCCCTGGTCGAGTATAACAAAGTTTTCTAATCGAGTATAACAAAGGCCCCTGGTCGAGTATAACAAAGTTTTCTAATCGAGTATATCAAAGGCCCCTGGTCGAGTATAACAAAGTCCTCTGATCAAATATAACAAAGTCCTTTGATCGAGTATAACAAAGTCCCCTAATCAAGTATAACAAAGTCCCCTGGTCGAGTATAACAAAGGGCCCTGATCGAGTAAGAAAAAGTCCCCTGATCGAGTATAACAAAGTCCCCTGATCCTAGTATAACAAAGCCCACTGGACGAGTATAACAAAGACACCTGAACCGAGTATAACAAAGTCCCCTGATCGAGTATAACAAAGTCCCTGGTGGAGTATAACAAAGTCCCCTGGTCGAGTATGACAAAGTTTTCTAATCGAGTATAACAAAGGCCCCTGGTCGAGTATAACAAAGTCCTCTGATCAAGTATAACAAAGTCCCCTAATCAAGTATAACAAAGTCCCCTGGTCGTATAAAACAAAGTCACCTGATCGAGTATAACAAAAGGCCCCTCATTTTGTATAACAAAGTCCATTGGTCAAGTATAGAAAGTCCCCTGGACGAGTATAACAAAGTCCCTTGATCAATTATAACATAGCCCTGGTCGAGTATAACAAAGTCCTCTGGTCGAGTATAAATAAGTCCCCTGATCGAGTATAACAAAGTCCCCTGATCATAGTATAACAAAGCCCACTGGACGAGTATAACAAAGACACCTGAACCGAGTATAACAAAGTCCCCTGATCGAGTATAACAAAGTCCTTGGTGGAGTATAGCAAAGTCCCCTGGTCGAGTATAACAAAGTTTTCTAATCGAGTATAAGAAAGGCCCCTGGTCGAGGATAACAAAGTCCTCTGATCAAGTATAACAAAGTCCCCTAATCAAGTATAACAAAGTCCCCTGGTCGTATATAACAAAGTCACCTGATCGAGTATAACAAAAGGCCCCTCATTGAGTATAACAAAGTCCATTGGTCAAGTATAAAAAGTCCCCTGGTCGAGTATAACAAAGTCCCTTGATCAAGTATTACATAGCCCCTGGTCGAGTATAACAAAGTCCTCTGGTCGAGTATAAAAAAGTCCCCTGTTCGAGTATAATAAAGCCCCCTGCTCGAGTATAAGTAGGTCCCCTGATCGAGTATAACAAAGTCACCTGATCGAGTATAACAAAAGCCCTCATCGAGTCCAAAAAAGGTCCCTAATCGAGTATAACAAAGTTCCCTGATCTAGTATAACAAAGGCCTCTGGTCGAGTATAACAAAGTCCCCTGGTCGAGTATAACAAATTCACCTGTTCGAGCCTAACATTAAGTCCCCTTATCGAGTATAACAAATTCCCCTTATCGAGTATAACAAAGTCCCCTGTTCGAGTATAACAAAGGCCCCTAATCGAGTATACCAAAGTCCCCTAATTGAGTATAACAAAGGCCCTGATCGAGTATAACAAAGTACTCTGGTTGAGTATAACAAAGTCCCGTGATCGAGTATAACATATCCCCTGATCGAGTATAACAAAGTCTTCTGGTCGAGTATAAAAAAGTCCCCTGATTGCGTATAACAAAATCCCCTGGTCGTGTATAACAAAGTCCCCTGATCGAGTATAACAAAGGCCCCTCATTGAGTATAACAAAGTCCCCTGGTCAAGTATGGCATATCCCCTGATCGAATAAAACAAAGTCCCTGGTGGAGTATAACAAAGTTCCCTAATCGTATATAACAAAGTCTCCTGATCGAGTATAACAAAGTTTTCTAATCGAGTATAACAAAGGCCCCTAGTCGAGTATAACAGAGTCCCCTGATCGAGTATAACATATCCCCTGATCGAGTATAACAAAGTCCTCTGATCGAGTATAACAAAGTCCCCTCATCGAGTATAACAAAGTCCCCTGGTCGATTATAACAATGTCCCCTGATCGAGTATAACAAAGGCCCCTTATCGAGTATATCAAAGTCCATTGGTCAAATATAGGAAAGTTCACTCATCGAGTATAACAAAGTCCCCCGATCGAGTATAACAAAGTCCCCTGGTTGAGTATAACAAAGTCCCCTAATCGAGTATAACAAAGTCCCCTGGTCAACTATAGCAAAGTCCCCTGGACGAGTATAACAAAGCCTCCTCATCGAGTATAAAAGAGGCCCCTAATCAAGTATAACAAAGTCCCCTGGTTGAGTATAACAAAGTCCCCTGATCAAGTATAACATATCCCCTGATTGAGTATAACAAAGTCCTCTGGTCGAGTATAACAAAATCCCCTGATCGAGTATAACAAAGTCCCTTGATCGAGTAAAACAAAGTCCCCTGTTCGAGTCTAACATTAAGTCCCCTTATTGAGTATAACAAATTCCCCTTATCGAGTATAGCAAAGTCCCCTTATCGAGTATAACAAAGTCCCCTGAACGAGTGTAACAAAGGCCTCTGGTCGAGTATAACAAAGTCCCCTGATCGAGTATAACAAAAATTCCCTGATCGAGTATAACAACGTCTCGTAACCCAGTTTAACAAAGTCCCCAGATCGAGCATAACAAAGTCCCCTAATCGATTATAACAAAGTCCCCTGGTCGAGTATAACAAAGGTACCTCATCGAGTAAGACAAAGTCCCCCGAATCGAGTATAACAAAGTCCCCTGAACGAAGCATAACATATCCCCTGATCGAGTATAACAGAGTCTCTGGTGGAGTATAACAAAGTCCCCTGGTCGAGTATAACAAAGTTTTCTAATCGAGTATAACAAAGGCTCCTGGTCGAGTATAACAAAGTCCTCTGATCAAGTATAGCATAACCCCTAATCGAGTATAACAAAGTTCTCTGGTCGAGTATAACAAAGTCCCCTGATCGAGTATAACAATGTCCCCTGGTCGAGTATAGCAAAGTCCATTGGTCAAATATAGGAAAGTCCACTGATCGAGTATGACAAACTCCCCTTATCAAGTATAAAAAAGTCCCCTGGTCGAGTATAACAATGTCCCCTGATCGAGTATAACAAAGTCCCCTGGTCGAGTATAACAAAGGCCCCTAATCGAGTATAACAAAGTCCCTTGATTTAGTATAACTAAGTCCCCCGATCGAGTATAACAAAGTACTCTGGTTGAGTATAACAATGTCCCCTGATCGAGTATAACATATCCCCTAATCGAGTATAACAAAGTCCTCTGGTCGAGGATAAAAAAGTCCCTTGATCGCGTATAACAAAGTCCCCTGGTCGTGTATAACAAAGTCCCCTGATCGAGTATAACAAAGTCCCCTGATCCTAGTATAACAAAGCCCACTGGACGAGTATAACAAAGACACCTGAACCGAGTATATCAAAGACCCCTGATCGAATATAACATATCCCCTGATCGAGTATAACAAAGTCCCTTGTGGAGTATAACAAAGTCCCCTGGTCGAGTATAACAAAGTTTTCTAATCGAGTATAACAAAGGGCCCTGGTCGAGTATAACAAAGTTTTCTAATCGAGTATATCAAAGGCCCCTGGTCGAGTATAACAAAGTCCTCTGATCAAATATAACAAAGTCCTTTGATCGAGTATAACGAAGTCCCCTAATCAAGTATAACAAAGTCCCCTGGTCGAGTATAACAAAGGGCCCTGATCGAGTAAGAAAAAGTCCCCTGATCGAGTATAACAAAGTCCCCTGATCGAGTATAACAAAGGCCTCTGGTCGAGTATAACAAAGTCCCCTGATCGAGTATAACAAAAATCCCCTGATCGAGTATAACAACGTCTCGTAGCCGAGTTTAACAAAGTCCCCAGATCGAGCATAACAAAGTCACCTAATCGATTATAACAAAGTCCCTTGGTCGAGTATAACAAAGGGCCCTGATCGAGTAGAACAAAGTCCCCTGATCAAGCATAACAAAGTTCCCTGATCCTAGTATAACAAAGCCCCCTGGACGAGTATAACAAAGTCCCCTTATCGAGTAAAATATATCCCCTGATCGAGTATAACAGAATCCCTGATGGAGTATAACAAAGGCTCCTCGTCGAGCATAACAAAGTCCTTTGATCAAGTATAACAAAGTCCTTTGATCGTGTATAAAAAAATCCCGTAATCAAGTAAAAAAAAGTCACCTCATTGAGTATAACAAAGTCCTCTGATCGAGTATAACATATCCCCTGATCGAGTATAACAAAGTCCTCTGGTCGAATATAACAAAGTCCCCTAATCGAGTATAACAAAGTCCCATTGTCGAGTATAGCAAAGTCCCCTGATCGAGTATAACAAAGGCTCCTCATCGAGTATAACATTGGTCATATATAGGAAAGTCCACTGATCGAGTATGACAAAGTCCCCTAATCAAATTCAAAAAAGTCCCTTGGTCGCATATAACAAAGTCCCCTGATCGAGTATAACAAAGTCCCCTGGACGAGTATAACATATCCCCTGATCGAGTATAACAAAGTCTTCTGGTCGAGTATAAAAAAGTCCCCTGATTGCGTAGAACAAAGTCCCCTGGTCGCGAATAACAAAGTCCCCTGATCGAGTATAACAAAGGCCCCTCATTGAGTATAACAAAGTCCATTGGCCAAGTATAAAAACGCCCCTGGTCGAGTATAACAAAGTCCCCTGATCGTGTATAACAAAGTCCCCTGGTCAAGTATAGCATATCCCCTGATCGAATATAACAAAGTCCCTGGTGGAGTATAACAAAGTCCCCTGATCGAATATAACAAATTCTCCTGGTCGAGTATAACAAAGTTTTCTAATCGAGTATAACAAAGGCCCCTCGTCGAGTATATCAAAGTCCTCTGTTTGAATATAACAAAGTCCCCTGATCGAGTATAACATATCTCCTGATCGAGTATAATAAAGTCCTCTGGTCGAGTATAACAAAGTCCCCTCATCGAGTATAACAAAGTACCCTTGTCGAGTATAAGAATGTCCCCTGATCGACCATAACAAAGGCCCCTCATCGAGTATAGCAAAGTCCATTGGTCAAATATAGGAAAGTCCACTCATCGAGGATAACAAAGTCCCCCGATCGAGTATAACAATGGCCTCTGGTCAAGTATGACAAAGTCCCCTGATAAAGTATAAAAAAGTCCCCTGGTCGAGTATAACAAAGTCCCCTAATCGAGTATAACAAAGTCCCCTGGTCGACTATAGCAAAGTCCCCTGATCGAGTTTAACAAAGCCCCCTCATCGAGTATAAAAGAGGCCCCTAATCGAGGAAAACAAAGTCCCCTGGTTGAGTATAACAAAGTCCCCTGATCAAGTATAACATATCCCCGGATTGAGTATAACAAAGTCCTCTTGTCGAGTATAAAAAAGTCCCCTGATCGAGTATAACAAAGTCCCCTGGTCGAGTATAACAAAGTTTTCTAATCGAGTATAACATGTCCTCTGGTCGAGTATAACAAAGTCCCCTCATCGAGTATAACAAAGTCCCCTGGTCGAGTATAACAAAGTCCCCTAATCGAGTATAACAAAGTCCCCTGGTCGACTATAGCAAAGTCCCCTGGTCGAGTATAACAAAGTCCCCTGGTTGAGTATAACAAAGTCCCTGATCAAGTATAACATATCCCATGATTGAGTATAACAAAGTCCTCTGGTCGAGCATAAAAAAGTACCCTGATCGAGTATAACAATGTCCCCTGGTGGAGTATAACAAAGTCCCCTCATCGAGTATAACAAAGGCCCCTCATCGAGTATAACAAAGTCCATTGGTCATGTATAAAAAAGTTCCCTGATCGAGTATAACAAAGTCCCCTGGTCGAGGATAGCAAAGTCCCCTGATCGAGTATAAAAAAGCCTCATGATCGAGTATAACAAAGTCCCCTAATCGAGTATAACAAAGCCCCCTGCTCGAGTATAACAAAGTCCCCTGGTCGAGTATAGCAAAGTCCCCTGATCGAGTCCCCTGTATAACAAATCGAGGTTAACAAAGCCTCCTGATCTAGTATAACAAAGTCCCCTGATCGAGTATAACAAAGTCCCTTGATCTAGTATAACAAAGGCCCCTGACCGAGTATAACAAAGGCCCCTCATCGAGTATAAGAAAGTCTCCTGATCGAGTATAACAAAGCCGCCTAATAGAGTATAACAAAGTCCCCTGGTCGAGTATAACAAAGTCCCCTTATCGAGTAAAACAAAGTCCCGTAATCGAGTATAACAAAGGCCCCTGGTCGAGTATACCAAAGTCCCCTGATCGAGTGTAACAAAAGTCCCCTAATCGAGTATAACAAAGTCCCCTAATCGAGAATAAAAATGTCCCCTGGTCCAGCGTAACAAAGTCCCCTGATCGAGTATAAATAAGTCCCCTGGCCCAGTATAACAAAGTCCCTAGATCGAGCATACCAAAGTCCCCTGATCGATTATAACAAAGTCCCCCGGTCGAGTATAGCAAAGGGCCCTGATCGAGTAGGACAAAGACCTCTGATCGAGTATAACAGAGCTCCCTGGATGAGTATAACAAAGTCCCCAGATCGAGCATAAGAAAGTCCCCTAATCGATTATAACAAAGTCCCCTGATCCTAGTATAACAAAGCCCCCTGGACGAGTATAACAAAGTCCCCTGAACCGAGGATAACAAAGTCCCCTGATCGAGAATAACATATCCCCTGATCGAGTATAACAAAGTCCCTGGTGGAGTATAACAAAGTCCCCAGGTCGGGTATAACAAAGTTTTCTAATCGAGGATAACATAGGCCCCTGGCCGAGTATAACAAAGTCCTCTGATCAAGTATAACAAAGTCCCCTGATCGAGGATAACAAAGTCACCTATTCAAGTATAACAAAGTCCCCTGATCGTGTATAACAAAGTACCCTGATCGAGTATAACATATCCTATGATCGAGAATAACAAAGTCCTCTGGTCGAGTATAACAAAGTCCCCTGATCAAGTATAACAAAGGCCCCTCATCGAGTATAGCACAGTCCATTGGTCAAATATAGGAAAGTCCACTGATCGAGTATGACAAAGTCCCCAGATCAAGTATAAAAGAGTACCCTGGTCGAGCATAGCAAAGTCCCTTGGTCGAGTATAACAAAGCCCCCTCATCGAGTATAACAAAGGCCCCTAACCGAGTATAACAAAGTCCCCTGATTGAGTATAACAAAGTCCTCTGGTTGAGTATAACAAAGTCCCCTGATCGAGTATAACATATCCCCTGATCGAGTATAACAAAGTCCTCTGGTCGAGTATAAAAAACGTCCCCTGATCGCGTATAACAAAGTCCCCTGATCGTGTATAACAAAGTCCCATGATCGAGTATAACAAAGGCCCTTCATTGAGTATAACAAAGTCCATTGGTCAAGTATAAAAAAGTCCCCTGGTCGAGTATAACAAAGTCCCCTAATCGAATAAAACAAAGTCCTCTGGTCGAGTATAAAAAAGTCCCCTGATCGAATATAACAAAGTCCCCTGCTCGAGTATAAGAAAGTCCCCTGATCGAGTATAAGAAAGGCCCCTTATCGAGTATAACAAAGTCCGTTGGTCAAGTATAAAAAGTCCCCTGGTCCAGTATAACAAAGTCCCCTGATCGAGTATAACATATCCCTTGATCGAGTATAACAACATCTCCTGGCCCAGTTTAACAAAGACCCTAGATCGAGCATAACAGAGTCCCCTAATCGATTATAACAAATTCCCCTGGTCAAGTATAACAAAGGGCCCTGATCGAGTAAGACAAAGTCCCCTAGTCGAGCATAACAATGTCCAATGATCCTAGTATATCAAAGACCCCTGGACGAGTATAACAAAGTACCCTGAACCAAGTATAACAAAGTCCCTGATCGAGTATAACATATCCCCTGATCGAGTATAACAAAGTTCCTGGTGGAGTATAACAAAGTCCCCTGGTCGAGTATAACAAAGTTTTCTAATCGAGTATAACAAAGTCCCCTCATCAAGTATAACAAAAGCCCCTCATCGAGTCCAAAAAAGGCCCCTAATCGAGTATAACAAAGTTCCCTGATCTAGTATAACAAAGGCCTCTGGTCGAGTATAACAAAGGCCCCTCATCGAGTATAACAAAGTCCCCTGATCGATTATAACAAAGCCGCCAAATCGAGGATAACAAAGTCCCCTGGTCAAGTATAACAAAGTCACCTGTTTGAGTCTAACATTAAGTCCCCTTATCGAGTATAACAAATTCCCCTTATCGAGTATAACAAAGTCCCCTTATCGAGTATAACAAAGTCCCCTGATCGAGTATAACAAAGTCCTCTGGTTGAGTATAAAAAAGTCCCCTGATCGAATATAACAAAGTCCCCTGCTCGAGTATAACAAAGTCCCCTGATCGAGTATAACAAAGGCCCCTCATCGAGTATAACAAAGTCCATTGGTCAAGTATAAAAAAGTCCCATGGTCCAGTATAACAAAGTCCCCTGATCGAGTATAACATATCCCTTGATCGAGTATAACAACGTCTCCTGGCCCAGTTTAACAAAGACCCTAGATCGAGCATAACAGAGTCCCCTAATCGATTATAACAAATTCCCCTGGTCAAGTATAACAAAGGGCCCTGATCGAGTAAGACAAAGTCCCCTAGTCGAGCATAACAATGTCCAATGATCCTAGTATATCAAAGACCCCTGGACGAGTATAACAAAGTACCCTGAACCAAGTATAACAAAGTCCCTGATCGAGTATAACATATCCCCTGATCGAGTATAACAAAGTTCCTGGTGGAGTATAACAAAGTCCCCTGGTCGAGTATAACAAAGTTTTCTAATCGAGTATAACAAAGTCCCCTCATCAAGTATAACAAAAGCCCCTCATCGAGTCCAAAAAAGGCCCCTAATCGAGTATAACAAAGTTCCCTAATCTAGTATAACAAAGGCCTCTGGTCGAGTATAACAAAGGCCCCTCATCGAGTATAACAAAGTCCCCTGATCGATTATAACAAAGCCGCCTAATCGGGGATAACTAAAGTCCCCTGGTCGAGTAACAAAAGTCACCTGTTTTGAGTCTAACATTGGTCCCCTTATCGAGTGTAATAAATTCCCCTTATCCGAGTATAACAAGAGTCCCTTATCCAAAAGATATAACAAAGTCCCCTGATCGGGTATAACAAGGCCTCTGGTCCGGAAGTATAACAAAGTCCCCTGATCGAGAGTATAACAAAAATCCCCTGATCGAGTATAACAACGTCTCGTAGCCCGTTTAACAAAGTCCCCAGATCGAGCATAACAAAGTCACCTAATCGATTATAACAAAGTCCCTTGGTCGAGTATAACAAAGGGCCCTCATCGAGTAGAACAAAGTCCCCTGATCAAGCATAACAAAGTCCCCTGATCCTAGTATAACAAAGCCCCCTGGACGAGTATAACAAAGTCCCCTTATCGAGTAAAATGTATCCCCTGATCGAGTATAACAGAGTCCCTGGTGGAGTATAACAAAGTCCCCTGGTCGAGTATAACAGAGTCCCTGGTGGAGTATAACAAAGTCCCCTGGTCGAGTATAAGAAAGTTTTCTAATCGAGTATAACAAAGGCTCCTCGTCGAGCATAACAAAGTCCTCTGATCAAGTATAACAAAGTCCTTTGATCGAGTATAAAAAAGTCCCCTAATCAAGTAAAAAAAAGTCACCTGATTGAGTATAACAAAGTCCTCTGATCGAGTATAACATATCCCCTGATCGAGTATAACAAAGTCCTCTGGGCGAGTATAACAAAGTCCCCTGATCGAGTATAACAAAGTCCCCTTGTCGAGTATAGCAAAGTCCCCTGATCGAGTATAACAAAGGCCCCTCATCGAGTATAAGATTGGTCATATATAGGAAAGTCCACTGATCGAGTATGACAAAGTCCCCTAATCAAATTTAAAAAAGTCCCCTGGTCGCGTATAACAAAGTCTCCTGATCGAGTATAACAAAGTCCCCTGGACGAGTATAACTTATCCCCTGATCGAGTATAACAAAGTCTTCTGGTCGAGTATAAAAAAGTCCCCTGATTGCATATAACAAAGTCCCCTGGTCTTGTATAACAAAGCCCCCTGATCGAGTATAACAAAGGCCCCTCATTGAGTATAACAAAGTCCATTGGCCAAGTATAAAAACGCCCCTGGTCGAGTATAACAAAGTCCCCTAATCGTGTATAACAAAGTCCCCTGGTCAAGTATAGCATATCCCCTGATCGAATATAACAAAGTCCCTGGTGGAGTATAACAAAGTCCCCTAATCGAATATAACAAATTCTCCTGGTCGAGTATAACAAAGTTTTCTAATCGAGTATAACAAAGGCCCCTCGTCGAGTATATCAAAGTCCTCTGTTTGAATATAACAATGTCCCCTGATCGAGTATAACATATCTCCTGATCGAGTATAATAAAGTCCTCTGGTCGAGTATAACAAAGTCCCCTCATCGAGTATAACAAAGTACCCTTGTCGAGTATTAGAATGTCCCCTGATCGACTATAACAAAGGCCCCTCATCGAGTATAGCAAAGTCCATTGGTCAAATATAGGAAAGTCCTGTCATCGAGTATAACAAAGTCCCCCGATCGAGTATAACAATGGCCTCTGGTCAAGTATGACAAAGTCCCCTGATCAAGTATAAAAAAGTCCCCTGGTCGAGTATAACAAAGTCACCTAATCGAGTATAACAAAGTCCCCTGGTCGACTATAGCAAAGTCCCCTGATCGAGTTTAACAAAGCCCCCTCATCGAGTATAAAAGAGGCCCCTAATCGAGTATAACAAAGTCCCCTGTTTGAGTATAACAAAGTCCCCTGATCAAGTATAACATATCCCCGGATTGAGTATAACAAAGTCCTCTTGTCGAGTATAAAAAAGTCCCCTGATCGAGTATAACAAAGTCCCCTGGTCGAGTATAACAAAGTTTTCTAATCGAGTATAACATGTCCTCTGGTCGAGTATAACAAAGTCCCCTCATCGAGTATAACAAAGTCCCCTGGTCGAGTATAACAATGTCCCCTCATCGAGTATAACAAAGGCCCCTCATCGAGTATAGCAAAGTCCATTGGTCAAATATAGGAAAGTCCACTCATCGAGTATAACAAAGTCCCCCGATCAAGTATAACAATGGACTCTAGTCAAGTATGACAAAGTCCCCTGATCAAGTATAAAATGTCCCCTGGTCGAGTATAACAAAGTCCCCTAATCGAGTATAACAAAGTCCCCTGGTCGACTATAGCAAAGTCCCCTGGTCGAGTATAACAAAGTCCCCTGGTTGAGTATAACAAAGTCCCTGATCAAGTATAACATATCCCATGATTGAGTATAACAAAGTCCTCTGGTCGAGCATAAAAAAGTACCCTTATCGAGTATAACAATGTCCCCTGGTGGAGTATAACAAAGTCCCCTAATCGAGTATAACAAAGCCCCCTCCTCGAGTATAACAAAGTCCCCTGGTCGAGTATAGCAAAGTCCCCTGATCGAGGTTAACAAAGCCTCCTGATCTATTATAACAAAGTCCCCTGATCGAGTATAACAAAGTCCCTTAATCTAGTATAACAAAGGCCCCTGACCGAGTATAACAAAGGCCCCTCATCGAGTATAAGAAAGTCTCCTGATCGAGTATAACAAAGCCGCCTAATAGAGTATAACAAAGTCCCCTTATCGAGTAAAACAAAGTCCCGTAATCGAGTATAACAAAGGCCCCTGGTCGAGTATAACAAAGTGCCCTGATCTAGTGTAACAAAAGTCCCCTAATCGAGTATAACAAAGTCTACTAATCGAGAATAAAAATGTCCCCTGGTCCAGCGTAACAATGTCCCTGATCGAGTATAAAAAAGTCCCCTGGCCCAGTATAACAAAGTCCCTAGATCGAGCATACCAAAGTCCCCTGATCGATTATAACAAAGTCCCCCGGTCGATTATAGCAAAGGGCCCTGATCGAGTAAGACAAAGTCCCCTGATCGAGTATAACAAAGTTACCTGTTCGAGTCTAAGAAAGTCCCCTTATCGAGTAAAACAAAGTCCCCTATTCGAGTATAACAAAGGCCCCTGGTCGAGTATAACAAAGTCCCCTGATCGAGTATAACAAAAGTCCCCTAACCGAGTATAACAAAGTCCCCTAATCGAGAATCAAAATGTCCCCTGGTGCAGCGTAACAATGATCCCTGATCAAGTATAAAAAGTCCCCTGGCCCAGTATAACAAAGTCCCTAGATCGAGCATACCAAAGTCCCCTGATCGATTATAACAAAGTCCCCCGGTCGAGTATAGCAAAGGGCCCTGATCGAGTAAGACAAAGTCCCCTGATCGAGTATAACAAAGTTCCCTGATACTAGTATAACAAAGCCCCCTGGACGAGTATAACAAAGTCCCCTGAACCGAGTATAACAAAGTCCCCTAATCGAGTATAACATATCCCCTGATCGAGAATAACAAAGTCCCTGGTGGAGTATAACAAAGTCCCCTGGTCGAGTATAACAAAGTTTTCTAATCGAGGATAACAAAGGCCCCTGGCCGAGTATAACAAAGTCCTCTGATCAAGTATAACAAAGTCCTCTGATCGAGGATAACAAAGTCCCCTAATCAAGTATAACAAAGTACCCTCATCGCGTATAACATATCCCCTGATCGAGTATAACAAAGTCCACTGGTCGAGTATAACAAAGTCCCCTGATCGAGTATAACAAAGGCCCCTCATCGATTATAGCAAAGTCCATTGGTCAAATATAGGAAAGTCCACTGATCGAGTATGACAAAGTCCCCTGATCAAGTATAAAAGAGTACCCTGGTCGAGTATAACAAAGTCCCTGATCGAGTATAACAAAGTCCCCTGGTCGAGTATCGCAAAGTCCCCTGGTCGAGTATAACAAAGCCCCCTCATCGAGTATAACAAAGGCCCCTAATCGAGTATAACAAAGTCCCCTGATTGAGTATAACAAAGTCCTCTGGTTGAGTATAACAAAGTCCCCTGATCGAGTATAACATATCCCCTGTTCGAGTATAACAAAGTCTTCTGGTCGAGTATAAAAAAGTCCCCTGGTCGAGTATAACAAAGTCCCCTAATCGAATAAAACAAAGTCCTCTGGTCGAGTATAAAAAAGTCCCCTGATCGAATATAACAAAGTCCCCTGCTCGAGTATAACAAAGTCCCCTGATCGAGTATAAGAAAGGCCCCTTATCGAGTATAACAAAGTCCGTTGGTCAAGTATAAAAAGTCCCCTGGTCCAGTATAACAAAGTCCCCTGATCGAGTATAACATATCCCTTGATCGAGTATAACAACGTCTCCTGGCCCAGTTTAACAAAGACCCTAGATCGAGCATAACAGAGTCCCCTAATCGATTATAACAAATTCTCCTGGTCGAGTATAACAAAGGGCCCTGATCGAGTAAGACAATGTCCCCTGATCGAGCATAACAAAGTCCCCTGATCCTAGTATAACAAAGCCCCCTGGACGAGTATAACATATCCCCTGATCGAGTATAACAAAGTCCTCTGGTCGAGTATAAAAAAGTCCCCTGATCGAGTATAACAAAGTCTCCTGCTCGAGTATAACAAAGTCCCCTGATCGAGTATAACAAAGTCCCCTGGTCGAGTATAGCAAGTCCCCTCATCAAGTATAACAAAGCCTATTGGTCGAGTATAACAAAGTCCCCTAATCGAGTATAACAAAGTCCCCTGGTCGACTATAACAAAGTCCCTGATTGAGTATAACAAAGGCCCCTCATCGAGTATAGTAAAGTCCATTGGTCAAATATAGAAAAGTCCACTGATCGAGTATAACAAAGTCCCCTGATCGAGTATAACAAAGTCCATTGGTCAGGTATAAAAAAGTCCCCTGTTCGAGTCTAACATTAAGTCCCCTTATTGAATATAACAAAGTCCCCTGATCGAGTATAACAAAGTCCCCTGTTCCAGTATAACGCAGTCCCCTGATCGAGTATAACATATCCCCTAATCGATTATAACAAAGTCTCCTGGCCCAGTATAACAAACTCCCCAGGTCGAGCATAACAAAGTCCCCTGACCGAGTATAACAAATGCCTCTGTTCGAGTATAACAAAGTCCTCTGGTCGAGAATAACAAAGTCCCCTGATCCTAGTATAACAAAGCCCCCTGGACGAGTATAACAAAGTCCCTGATCGAGTATATCAAAGTCCCTTGATCGAGTATAGCAAAGTCCCCTGGTCGAGTATAACAAAGTTTTCTAATCGAGTATAGCAAAGGCCCCTCGTCGAGTATAACAAAGTCTTCTGATCGAGTATAACAAAGTCCCCTGATCGAGTATAACAAAGTCCCCTAATCAAGTATAACAAAGTCCCCTGATCGAGTATAACATATCCCCTGATCGAGTATAGCAAAGTCCTCTGCTCGAGTATAACAAAGTCCCATGATCGAGTATAACAAAGTCTCCTGGTCGATAATAACAAAGTCCCCAGATCGAGTATAACAAAAGCCCCTCATCGAGTATAGCAAAGTCCATTGGTCAAATATAGGAAAGTCCACTGATCGAGTATGACAAACTCCCCTGATTAATTATAAAAAAGTCCCCTGGTCGAGTATAACAAAGTCCCCTGATCGAGTATAACAAAGTCCCCGGGTCGAGTATAACAAAGCCCTCTCATCGAGTATAACAAAGGGCCCTAATCGAGTATAACAAAGTCCCCTGATTGAGTATAACAAAGTCCCCTGATGGAGTATAACAAAGTCCCCTGCTCGAGTATAATAAAGTCGCCAGATCGAGTACAACAAAAGCCTCTCATCGAGTATAACAAAGTCCATTGGTCAAGTATAAAAAAGTCCCCTGGTCGAGTATAACAAAGACCCCTGATCGAGTATAACAAAGTCCCCTGGTCGAGTATAGCAAAGTCCCCTGATCGAGAATAACAAAGCCTCCAGATCGAGTATAACAAAGTCCCCTGATCGAGTTTAACACAGCCCCCTTCTCGAGTATAACAAAGGCCCCTGATCGAGTATAACAAAGTCCCCTGATCGAGAATAACAAATCCGCCTAATCGAGTATAACAAAGTTCCCTGGTCGAGTATAACAAAGTCCCCTGTTCGAGTCTAACAAAGTCCCCTTATCGAGTATAACAAATTCCCCTTATCGAGTATAACAAAGTCCCTTTAACGAGTATAACAAAGTCTAGTGATCGAGTATAACAAAGGCCCCTGGACGAGTATAACAAAGTCCCCTGATCGAGTATAACAAAAGTCCCTTGATCGAGTATAACAAAGTACCCTGGTCGAGTATAACAAAGTTTTCTTATCGAGTATAACAAAGGCCCCTGGTCGAGTATAACAAAGTCCTCTGATCGAGTATAACAAAATTCCCCTGATCGAGTATAACAAAGTCCCCTAATCAAGTATAGCAAAGTCCCCTCATCGAGTATAACACATCCCCTGATCGAGTATAACAAAGTCCTCTGGTCGAGTATAACAAAGTCCCTGATCGAGTATAAAAAAGTCCCCTTCTCGAGTATAACAAAGTCCCCAGATCAATTATAACAAAGGCCTCTCATCTAGTATAACAAAGTCCATTGGTCAAGTATAAAAAAGTCCCCTGGTTGAGTATAACAAAGACCCCTGATCGAGTATAACAAAGTCCCCTGGTCGAGTATAGCAAAGTCCCCTGATCGAGGATAACAAAGTCCCCAGATCGAGCATAACAAAGTCCCCTGATTGAGTATAACAAAGTCCCCTGAGCGAGTATAACAAAGTCCTCTTGTTGAGTATAACAAAGTCCCCTGATCGAATATAACATATCCCCTGATCGAGTATAACAAAATTCCCCTGATCGAGTATGACAAAGTCCCTGTTTTATTTGGAAAAAGTCTCCTGGTTGAGTATAACAAAGTTCCCTGATCGAGTATAAAAAAGTCCCCTGGTCGAGTATAACAAAGCCCCCTCATCGAGTAAAACAAAGGCCCCTAATCGAGTATAACAAAGTCCAGTGATCGAGTATAACATATCCCCTCATCGAGTATAACAAAGTCCTCTGGTCGAGTATAAAAAAGTCCCCTGATCGACTATAACAAAGGTCACTCATTGAGTATAACAAAATCCATTGATCAAGTATAACAAAGGCCTCTCATCTAGTATAACAAAGTCCATTGGTCAGGTATAGAAAAGTCCCCTGGTCGAGTATAGCAAGTCCCCTGATCGAATATAACAAAGTCCCCTGGTCGAGTATAGCAAAGTCCCCTGCCGAGTATAACAAAACCTCCTCATCGAATATAACAAAGTCCCCTCATCGAGTATAACAAAGCCCCCTGCTCGGGTATAAGAAAGTCCCTTGATCGGGTATAAGAAAGTCCCCTGATCGAGTATAACAAAGGCCCCTAATCGAGTCCAAAAAAGGCCCCTAATCGAGTATAACAAAGTCCACTGATCTAGTATAACAAAGGCCCCTGATCAAGTATAAGAAAAGCCCCTCATCGAGTATAACAAAGTCACCTGATCGAGTATAACTAAGCCGCCTAATCGAGTATAACAAAGTCCCCTGGTCGAGTATAACAAAGTCCCCTGTTCGAGTCTAACAAAGTCCCCTTATCGAGTATAACAAATTCCCCTTATAGAGTATTACAAAGACCCCTTATCGAGTATAACAAAGTCCGGTGATCGAGTATAACAAAGGCCCCTGGTCGAGTATAACAATGTCCCCTGATCGAGTATAACAAAAGTCCCTTGATCGAGTATAACAAAGTCCCCTGATCGAGCATAAAAAAGTCCCCTGGCCCAGTATAACAAAGTCCCCATATCGAGCATAACAAAGTCCCCTGATCGTATATAACAAAGTCCCCTGGTCGAGTAGAGCAAAGGGCCCTGATCGAGTAAGACAAAGTCCCCTGATCGAGTATAACAAAGCCCCCTGGACGAGTATAACAAAGTCCCCTGGTCGAGTATAACAAAGTCCCCTGTTCGAGTCTAACAAAGTCCCCTTATCGAGTATAACAAATTCCCCTTATCGAGTATAACAAAGTCCCCTTAACGAGTATAACAAAGTCTCCTGATCGAGTATAACAAACGCCCCTGGACGAGTATAACAAAGTCCCCTGATCGAGTATAACAAAAGCCCCTTGATCGAGTATAACAAAGTACCCTGGTCGAGTATAACAAAGTTTTCTTATCGAGTATAACAAAGGCCCCTGGTCGAGAATAACAAAGTCCTCTGATCGAGTATAACAAAATTCCCCTGATCGAGTATAACAAAGTCCCCTAATCATGTATAGCAAAGTCCCCTCATCGAGTATAACATATACCCTGATCGAGTATAACAAAGGCTCCTGGTCAAGTATAACAAAGTCCTTTGATCGAGTATAAAAAAGTCCCCTAATCAAGTAAAACAAAGTCACCTAATCGAGTATAACAAAGTCCCCTGATCGAGTGTAACATAACCCCTGATCGAGTATAACAAAGGCTCCTGGTCAAGTATAACAAAGTCCCCTGGTCGAGTATAACAAAGTTTTCTAATCGAGTATAACAAAGGCTCCTGGTCACGTATAACAAAGTCCTCTGATCAAGTATAACAAAGTCCCCTAATCAAGTAAAACAAAGTCACCTAATCGAGTATAACAAAGTCCCCTGATCGAGTATAACATAACCCCTGATCGAGTATAACAAAGGCTCCTGGTCAAGTATAACAAAGTCCTTTGATCGAGTATAAAAAAGTCCCCTAATCAAGTAAAACAAAGTCACCTAATCGAGTATAACAAAGTCCCCTGATCGAGTATAACATAACCCCTGATCGAGTATAACAAAGTTCTCTGGTCGAGTATAACAAAGTCCCCTGATCGAGTATAACAATGTCCCCTGGTCGAGTATAGCAAAGTCCATTGGTCAAATATAGGAAAGTCCACTGATCGAGTATGACAAACTCCCCTGATCAAGTATAAAAAAGTCCCCTGGTCGAGTATAACAATGTCCCCTGATCGAGTATAACAAAGTCCCCTGGTCGAGTATAACAAAGGCCCATATTCGAGTATAACAAAGTCCCTTGATTAAGAATAACTAAGTCCCCTGATCGAGTATAACAAAGTACTCTGGTTGAGTATAACAAAGTCCCCTGATCGAGTATAACATATCCCCTAATCGAGTATAACAAAGTCCTCTGGTCGAGGATAAAAAAGTCCCTTGATCGCGTATAACAAAGTCCCCTGGTCGTGTATAACAAAGTCCCCTGATCGAGTATAACAAAGTCCCCTGATCCTAGTATAACAAAGCCCACTGGACGAGTATAACAAAGACACCTGAACCGAGTATATCAAAGTCCCCTGATCGAGTATAACATATCCCCTGATCGAGTATAACAAAGTCCCTGGTGGAGTATAACAAAGTCCCCTGGTCGAGTATAACAAAGTTTTCTAATCGAGTATAACAAAGGCCCCTGATCGAGTATAACAAAGTTTTCTAATCGAGTATATCACAGGCCCCTGGTCGAGTATAACAAAGTCCTCTGATCAAATATAACAAAGTCCTTTGATCGAGTATAACAAAGTCCCCTAATCAAGTATAACAAAGTCCCCTGGTCGAGTATAAGAAAGGGCCCTGATCGAGTAAGAAAAAGTCCCTTGATCGAGTATAACAAAGTCCCCTGATCCTAGTATAACAAAGCCCACTGGACGAGTATAACAAAGACACCTGAACCGAGTATAACAAAGTCCCCTGATCGAGTATAACAAAGTCCCTGGTGGAGTATAACAAAGTCCCCTGGTCGAGTATAACAAAGTTTTCTAATCGAGTATAACAAAGGCCCCTGGTCGAGCATAACAAAGTCCTCTGATCATGTATAACAAAGTCCCCTAATCAAGTATAACAAAGTCCCCTGGTCGTATATAACAAAGTCACCTGATCGACTATAACAAAAGGCCCCTCATTGGGTATAACAAAGTCCATTGGTCAAGTATAAAAAGTCCCCTTGACGAGTATAACAAAGTCCCTTGATCAAGTATAACATAGCCCCTGGTCGAGTTTAACAAAGTCCTCTGGTCGAGTATAAAAAAGTCCCCTGTGCGAGTATAATAAAGCCCCCTGCTCGAGTATAAGTAGGTCCCCTGATCCAGTATAACAAAGTCTCCTAATCGAGTATAACAAAAGCCCCTCATCGAGTCCAAAAAAGGCCCCTAATCGAGTATAACAAAGTTCCCTGATCTAGTATAACAAAGGCCTCTGGTCGAGTATAACAAAGGCCCCTCATCGAGTATAACAAAGTCCCCTGATCGATTATAACAAAGCCGCCTAATCGAGGATAACAAAGTCCCGTGGTCGAGTATAACAAAGTCCCCTGATCGAGTATAACAAAGGCCTCTGGTCGAGTATAACAAAGTCCCCTGATCGAGTATAACAAAAATCCCCTGATCGAGTATAACAACGTCTCGTGGCCCAGTTTAACAAAGTCCCCAGATCGAGCATAACAAAGTCACCTAATCGATTATAACAAAGTCCCTTGGTCGAGTATAACAAAGGGCCCTGATCGAGTAGAACAAAGTACCCTGATCAAGCATAACAAAGTCCCCTAATCCTAGTATAACAAAGCCCCCTGGACGAGTATAACAAAGTCCCCTGAACCGAGTATAACAAAGTCCCCTTATCGAGTATAACATATCCCCTGATCGAGTATAACAGAGTCCCTGGTGGAATATAACAAAGTCCCCTGGTCGAGTATAACAAAGTTTTCTAATCGAGTATAACAAAGGCTCCTGGTCGAGTATAACAAAGTCCTCTGATCAAGTATAACAAAGTCCCCTGATCGAGGATAACAAAGTCCCCAGATCAAGCATAACAAAGTCCCCTGATTGAGTATAACAAAGTCCCCTGATCGAGTATAACAAAGTCCTCTGGTTGAGTATAACAAAGTCCCCTGATCGAGTATAACAAAAATCCCCTGATCGAGTATAACAACGTCTCGTGGCCCAGTTTAACAAAGTCCCCAGATCGAGCATAACAAAGTCCCCCAATCGATTATAACAAAGTCCCCTGGTCGAGTATAACAAAGGACCCTGATCGAGTAAGACAAAGCCCCCTGAATCGAGTATAACAAAGTACCCTGATCGACCATAACATATCCCCTGATCGAGTATAACAGAGTCCCTGGTGGAGTATAACAAAGTCCCCTGGTCGAGTATAACAAAGTTTTTTAATCGAGTATAACAAAGGCTCCTGGTCGAGTATAACATAACCCCTGATCGAGTATAACAAAGTTCTCTGGTGGAGTATAACAAAGTCCCCTGGTCGAGTATAACAAAGTTTTTTAATCGAGTATAACAAAGGCTCCTGGTCGAGTATAACAAAGTCCTCTGATCAAGTATAACAAAGTCCTTTGATCAAGTATAAAAAAGTCCCCTAATCAAGTAAAACAAAGTCACCTAATCGAGTATAACAAAGTCCCATGATCGAGTATAACAATGTCTGCTGGTCGAGTATAGCAAAGTCCATTGGTCAAATATAGGAAAGTCCACTGATCGAGTATGACAAACTTCCCTGATCAAGTATAAAAAAGTCCCCTGGTCGAGTATAACAATGTCCCCTGATCGAGTATAACAAAGTCCCCTGGTCGAGTATAACAAAGGCCCCTAATCGAGTATAATAAAGTCCCTTGATTTAATATAACTAAGTCCCCTGATCGAGTATAACAAAGTACTCTGGTTAGGTATAACAAAGTCCCTTGATCGAGTATAACATATCCCCTAATCGAGTATAACAAAGTCCTCTGGTCGAGGATAAAAAAGTCCCTTGATCGCATATAACAAAGTCCCCTGGTCGTGTATAACAAAGTCCCCTGATCGAGTATAACAAAGTCCACTAATCCTAGTATAACAAAGCCCACTGGACGAGTATAACAAAGACACCTGAACCGAGTATATCAAAGTCCCCTGATCGAGTATAACATATCCCCTGATCGAGTATAACAAAGTCCCTGGTGGAGTATAACAAAGTTCCCTGGTCGAGTATAACAAAGTTTTCTAATCGAGTATAACAAAGGCCCCTGGTCGAGTATATGGGTTGTTTTTCTAATTGAGTATATCAAAGGCCCCTGGTCGAGTATAACAAAGTCCACTGATCAAATATAACAAAGTCCTTTGATCGAGTATAACGAAGTCCCCTAATCAAGTATAACAAAGTCCCCTGGTCGAGTATAACAAAGGGCCCTGATCGAGTAAGAAAAAGTCCCCTGATCGAGTATAACAAAGTCCCTGATCTCAGTATAACAAAACCACTGACGAGTATAACAAAGACACCTGAACCGAGTATAACAAAGTCCCTGGATCGAGTATAACAAATTCTGGGAGAAGAAAGTCCTTGGTCGAGTATAACAAAGCTTTTAATCGAGCATAACAAAGGCCCTGGTCGAGTATAACAAAGTCCTCTGATCAAGTATAACAAAAGTCCTTAACTGTTGAAGGAAAGTCCCTGGTCGTGGCAGCAGTCAGTTAATTTGATCGAGGTCACAAGTTCTTCATTGAGAAGAAATCACAGCTATTGGTGAGAAAAAGTCCTGACGAGGCAAAGTCCCTTGATCAAGTATAACATAGCCCCTGGTCAAGTATAACAAAGTCCTCTGGTCGAGTATAAAAAAGTCCCCTGTTCGAGTATAATAAAGCCCCCTACTCGAGTATAAGTAGGTCCCCTGATCGAGTATAACAAAGTCTCCTGATCGAGTATAACAAAAGCCCCTCATCGAGCTCAAAAAAGGCCCCTAATCGAGTATAAAAAAGTTCCCTGATCTAGTATAACAAAGGCCTCTGGTCGAGTATAACAAAGGCCCCTGATCGATTATAACAAAGCCGCCTAATCGAGGATAACAAAGTCCCCTTGTCGAGTATAACAAAGTCCCCTGATCGAGTATAACAAAGGCCTCTGGTCGAGTATAACAAAGTCCCCTCATCGAGTATAACAAAAATCCCCTGATCGAGTATAACAACGTCTCGTGGCCCAGCTTAACAAAGTCCCCAGATCGAGCATAACAAAGTCACCTAATCGATTATAACAAAGTCCCTTGGTCGATTATAACAAAGGGCCCTGATCGAGTAGAACAAAGTCCCCTGATCAAGCATAACAAAGTCCCCTGATCCTAGTATAACAAAGCCCCCTGGACGAGTATAACAAAGTCCCCTGAAACCGAGTATAACAAAGTCCCCTTATCGAGTATAACATATCCCCTGATCGAGTATAACAGAGTCCCTGGTGGAGTATAACAAAGTCCCCTGGTCGAATATAACAAAGTTTTCTAATCGAGTATAACAAAGGCTCCTGGTCGAGTATAACAAAGTCCTCTGATCAAGTATAACAAAGTCCTTTGATCGAGTATAAAAAAGACCCCTAATCAAGTAAAAAAAAAGTCCCCTGATTGAGTATAACAAAGTCCCCTGATCGAGTATAACATATCCCTTGATCGAGTATAACAAATTCCTCTGGTCGAGTATAACAAACTCCCCTGATCGAGTATAACAAAGTCCCCTTGTCGAGTATAGCAAAGTCCCCTGATCGAGTATAACAAAGGCCCCTCATCGAGTATAACATTGGTCATATATAGGAAAGTCCACTGATCGAGTATGAGAAAGTCCTCTAATCAAGTTCAAAAATGTCCCCTGGTCGCGTATAACAAAGTCCCCTGATCGAGTATAACAAAGTCCCCTGGACGAGTATAACATATCCCCTGATCGAGTATAACAAAGTCTTCTGGTCGAGTATAAAAAAGTCCCCTGATTGCGTATAACAAAGTCCCCTGGACGTGTATAACAAAGTCCCCTGATCGAGTATAACAAAGGCCCCTCATTGAGTATAACAAAGTCCATTGGCCAAGTATAAAAAAGCCTTGGTCAAGTATAACAAAGTCCCCTGATCGTGTATAACAAAGTCCCCTGGTCGAGTATAACAAAGTCCCCTGATCGAATATAAAGTCCCTGGTGTGGAAGTAAACAAAGTCCTGTATGATCGAATATAACAATTCTCCTGGTCGAGTATAACAAAGTTTCTAATCGAGTATGTTTAAAGGCCCTGCCGAGTATAACAAAGTCCTTCTTTGAATATACAGTCTCCTGACGATATAAATATATCTCCCGATCGAGTATAAAGTCTCTGGCCTATATATCAAAAGCCCTCACTAGCATAACAAAGTCTCCTTGTCGAGTATAACAACGTCCCCTGATCGACTATAACAAAGGCCCCTCATCGAGTATAGCAAAGTCCATTGGTCAAATATAGGAAAGTCCACTCATCGAGTATAACAAAGTCCCCCGATCGAGTATAACAATGGCCTCTGGTCAAGTATGACAAAGTCCCCTGATCAAGTATAAAAAAGTCCCCTGGTCGAGTATAACAAAGTCCCCTAATCGAGTATAACAAAGTCCCCTGGTCGACTATAGCAAAGTCCCCTGATCGAGTTTAACAAAGCCCCCTCATCGAGTATAAAAGAGGCCCCTAATCGAGTATAACAAAGTCCCCTGGTTGAGTATAACAAAGTTCCCTGATCAAGTATAACATATCCCCGGATTGAGTATAACAAAGTCCTCTTGTCGAGTATAAAAAAGTCCCCTGATCGAGTATAACAAAGTCCCCTGGTCGAGTATAACAAAGTTTTCTAATCGAGTATAACATGTCCTCTGGTCAAGTATAACAAAGTCCCCTCATCGAGTATAACAAAGTCCCCTGGTCGAGTATAACAATGTCCCCTCATCGATTATAACAAAGGCCCCTCATCGAGTATAGCAAAGTCCATTGGTCAAAAATAGGAAAGTCCACTCATCGAGTATAACAAAGTCCCCCGATCGAGTATAACAATGGACTCTGGTCAAGTATGACAAAGTCCCCTGATCAAGTATAAAAAAGTCCCCTGGTCGAGTATAACAAAGTCCCCTAATCGAGTATAACAAAGTCCCCTGGTCGACTATAGCAAAGTCCCCTGGTCAAGTATAACACAGTCCCCTGGTTGAGTATAACAAAGTC
>NW_024739314.1:0-11610 GCF_018991925.1 Homarus americanus | reverse complement strand
AAAAGAGGCCATGCAAGATTATTCTCTCCCCTTCCTACTCCACATATCAAGAAGCGCTCAACACACTGACCGACCCTTTAGACTCTCACTGACCATCACCACGACCTCATCTGCCAATTTGGTAAGAAGCTTCTACACCGGCTCCTACTACCATCTGAGATCCCTAGTCCGAGAATTGCTCTTCGACACCACAACCGCATCCAGCCCATACGTGCAAGAACTGATCGCTATAAGAACAGCCCAGTCCCAACCATTGTAAAAATTATCGATAACTTGTAATAAATCAGTGTACTCACTCCCAGTAAACACTACTCCTTGCACTGTCACTATGTTGAAATGAACTGTAGTTTGAGCTTTTCCCCAGCTAGTTATTATATGTCTTATTTGTGTCACTCATGTTACTTGTATATTATTTGTAATTCGTAACCCATTCCCCAAATGTGTAACTGTATATTTTCAGCCTTCTGGCTGCCAAGCTCTTTCAATAAACCGTTAATTATTATTATTATTATTATTATTATTATTTATATGTTGGCCCATACCAACTCACTCCCCTGAACCCTCCTCCCCACCTGACTATCAACAAGTTCTTGCCATAAGGTACTATCTCATTTGGCAAAGGAATGGAACCAGTGATGAATAGTGGTGAACAGTGCTTAACTCAGTGAAAAACAACTCGGCAGTTGAGTCTTACCCAAGCTAGCTAACCACCTTCACACAGTGAGGTCCCAGGTACCCGGTTATACTTCCCCTGAGACTCCACGATAGAGAGGCCTGGGACCACACCTCACCCACTTGAATGAGTGAGTCATGTCGACCACGTGGTGTCCCCAAGATGCTACGACACCACGTAGTGAATGTTTTGCTACAGCATCATCATGTGAATTTCCTCATAACACCATCTGTAAGGTAACTGCTACATCATCAGGCCCCTCATAACGCCATCTGTGAGGGAGTTACTACACTACGTGTCTGGTGTTTAACATCTCACCTTACATGATCTACGCGTGCAAACATTAATCTGTATGTTCACTGTGTGCTCCTTCACCTTTCTCTAATGAGGGCTTTTGTTAAACCACCAATGTATGATGTACTAAGTCATTTGTGTCCAATGTATACTTTCGAAAAGCCCTTGTTTAGGGAAGGTAGGAGAGAGTAGTCGTCATTATTGTCCAAGCCACATTATTTATTTCTATATATAAGTAATGTAGGCTGGTTTTTAAATACCTCAATCCCCTAACGGTGCCGTTTGTATATTAAGAAATACCGAAGCCATACAGTACAACACCAGCCAATATGAAGTATCACTGTAACCGGCAACTGTTACTCACTCATACCTACATACATATATAGAGTCTTTACAGAATGATAGCAGACACGAGGAAGACGCACAACAAGAGGAGAAGAGTTAGAAGAAAATCAACTTCAAGCTAAGAAGAAGAATACCAAGACATTTCCTCCAAACAAGAAAACAACACACACAATCAAGCCGACCAAACACTGAGAAACCATGGCGGAACCCAACATGCACCCGACGCTTGACCTGACTCTATCCTGCCGCATCCAGGCGAGTTGCTGCTTAAAGTCCCTCACGCAAGCGCTGTTTAGCCACTGCACCTATTCTATCCTCCTAAAATTCACTTCAATCCCCCCCTGCCACTAGCATGTTATGTATGTATGTATGTATGTATGTATGTATGTATGTATGTATGTATGTATGTATGTATGAATGAATGCTAACTGCAACTTTGCGTATTAAAACTCATTACTCTTACCGAAGTAATATAGTGCGTGGTTATGTTATGTCATGTTAGGATAGATTATAAACTACATTGGGTTACATTTCGTGAGGTTCGGTGACGCTACAGGAAGTTAGGTGAGGTACCTGGAGGTTAGGTGAATGTTGACTGACTGACTGACTGACAATTATTAGGAAGTGGTTCCAACACGTTCACACACAACCTATACTCATACCACAAGTCCAGAATTAGAGAGGATCATGTTATTGGATATATTTTCAACGATTTACTCAGTGTCTAACCAACTCTTTAGCGATTTAAATGTGGACCTAAAATTAGGTCCGTATATTTGTTTGTCGTGGTGGTGGTGGTGGTGTGCGCCCGTCCATCAGGTTGATTAACCACCAAAACCATAAAGGGTGCGGCCCTGCCGTTTCAGGGCATAAACCACATCCATGGCGGTGACGGTCTTCCTTTTTGCGTGCTCGGTGTAGGTGACGGCGTCACGGATGACGTTCTCCAGAAACACCTTGAGGACGCCGCGGGTCTCCTCGTAGATGAGGCCGGATATACGTTTAACACCTCCACGCCGAGCTAGACGACGAATGGCGGGCTTGGTGATACCCTTGATGTTGTCACGAAGCACCTTACGATGACGCTTGGCGCCACCCTTTCCAAGTCCCTTGCCTCCTTTGCCTCGTCCAGTCATGTTGTTGTGGTTGCTACTACAGGTGGTCCTGGTGTGGCTTCGCCCACGGTTTGGTGGGAGTAGGTGGCGTGCTGTGGACGCAGCGGTAGTATCGTTCATCCAAGGCCGTCCCTCCCTCTTGGAGGTGGGGCGTAGCTTGCGGATGACGCATGCGGCACTCGTGGCCACTGAGGTGGCCACTGAGGTGGAGAATGTCTGTATATAAGCCCGCCCGCCTGCCGGGCCGCCCGTATTGACTATTTCGTCGTCGAGATGGCCCGTACTAAACAGACTGCCCGCAAGTCCACTGGAGGCAAGGCTCCACGGAAGCAGCTTGCCACCAAGGCAGCTCGCAAGTCCGCCCCAGCCACCGGTGGTGTCAAGAAGCCCCATCGTTACAGGCCCGGAACCGTCGCCCTTCGTGAGATCCGTCGTTACCAGAAGAGCACAGAGCTACTCATCAGGAAGCTGCCCTTCCAGCGCCTGCTGCGTGAGATCGCCCAGGATTTCAAGACTGACCTGCGCTTCCAGTCGTCTGCCGTCATGGCTCTGCAGGAAGCCTCTGAGGCTTACCTGGTGGGTCTTTTCGAGGACACCAACCTGTGTGCCATTCACGCCAAGCGCGTTACCATCATGCCCAAGGACATCCAGCTGGCCCGGCGCATCCGCGGAGAGCGTGCTTAAGTCCTCTTCCTTGGGGAAAAACAAAAAGCACAACAAAACCTACCAGACATCTATAACTCGGCACTTCTCAGGGCCAAAGAACTGTTCTGAAGATAATTTTCATGACAATCGAAATGGTTGGTGGTAGGAGAGCGTTAATTTCGGTTACCCAAATCGCCTAACGGTAAGTTGGTAACAGTCGTGCAGGCACGAATGTATAGTAGGTCATCAATTCGGGAGGTGGGTGGGTGCAAAAAACAAGAGCTAGTAACAAATTAATATATAAAGAATAAGTAAGTAAATAAATAACTAAAATAAAAGAAAATTCAATAAAATAAAATAAAATGAATTGTTTACATGAAATAGGCGTGCTGCAAACAAGAAATGAAACCCAAACACACTCCATGTATGTCACTTTGCAGTGGGTGTAAAAGTACTCCACGCAGAATTTATTTATTTATAATGTTTCGATTTAGTCCTGTTTCTACGCCAATAGAGAATGCAGATTATTATAATTTTTTTTTATTTATTTCCCTCTCAATATATCACTGTCGGTAACTGTCTCTTTAACATGTAACTGTGGCTCCGAAGGAGCCGATTAAGTTGTAGTAGTGGGATGGCGTGTTTGTTGTGCACAAGTAACCTCTTACTTGGAAGAGGTGTACTTGGTGACAGCCTTGGTGCCCTCAGACACGGCATGCTTGGCCAGTTCACCGGGCAGCAAGAGTCGGACAGCTGTCTGGATTTCCCGACTTGTAATGGTGGAGCGCTTGTTGTAGTGCGCCAGGCGGGAAGCCTCGGCAGCGATGCGCTCGAAGATGTCGTTCACGAAAGAGTTCATGATGGACATAGCTTTGGAGGAGACTCCTGTGTCGGGGTGCACTTGCTTCAGTACCTTGTAGATGTAGATGTTGTAGCTTTCCTTCCTCCTGCGCTTCTTCTTCTTGTCACCCTTGGCAATGGCCTTCTGGGCCTTTCCAGCCTTCTTGGCAGCCTTTCCGGAAGTTTTGGGAGGCATGGCGGCACAGTTACTCGTGGCGCGGAGCGAGAGAATTGAAAACTGGCCCGACTAACTTTTCCTTATATACCGAGCGGGCCGCTCAGGATCAGACTGGCTGCAGCTACGGCTCTCTTACATTGGTTGGGTCCGCGAGACGGCCACCTGGCCTGATCCTGAGCTTGGTATAAAAGACCAAGGTGGCGGGCGGAAATTTAACTCCTATCACGAAAAGCAGCAGCAGCAACATGTCAGGACGCGGCAAGGGAGGCAAAGTGAAGGGCAAGTCAAAGTCCCGTTCTAGCAGGGCCGGACTCCAGTTCCCCGTGGGTAGAATCCACCGTCTCTGGCGTAAGGGCAACTATGCTGAGCGCGTTGGTGCAGGTGCCCCTGTGTACCTTGCAGCCGTCATGGAGTACCTGGCAGCAGAAGTGCTCGAGCTGGCCGGTAACGCCGCCCGCGACAACAAGAAGACCCGCATTATCCCACGTCATCTTCAGCTTGCCATTCGCAATGACGAGGAGCTGAACAAGCTCCTGTCTGGAGTCACCATTGCCCAAGGGGGTGTCCTTCCTAACATCCAAGCTGTGCTCCTCCCAAGAAGACAGAGAAGAAATAAGAACCCAAGGTTCGTTCACACAAGACAACCTAACCAAACAGGCTCCTTTCGGAGCCACAGGATATCACTTAAAGAGAGAAATATACGACATCAACGTTTTGCAGGATAACACTCTATTTTACGTGTAATTAGCATAGTATTGTGGGAATTGAGTGAAATTGTTTTAGAATGGTGTAGATGTGAAGGGCGGTTGTGGGGGCCTGGGGTGGGGGACTTAAACGGGACTTAGAAGGGCGCAGAAGCAGCAGCAGCAGCAGCAAGGGAGGCGACCTTATTTTCAGTCAGGTTCATACACAAAGAAATACATCAGATTCATTGACAGTACAGTACACATTTACCAGTGTGGGCTAGCCAATTTGGGATAAAGAGCAAGAATGTAATGTCCTCAATGAAGTAATGACATAGTTCAAGATACAATAAGTGAGGTGGCCTGAAGTCTTTGACAGTGTCCCATTCAATAATATAGTAGTGCTTTAAAGGTGTATCACCAAGTTTATATGCTGAGTGTTCCGGTATGGGTACAGCGTTACTAACTAGCCAGATGTGTCTGTATCCTAACCTAATTCTGGCCACGACTACATCACACAGGCAGGCAGGAGCAAGTTGTTTGGACACTCTTCCTAGCCCCCTTGGTCCCTGTTCACCTACCTACTGTAGCAGTAAGTAGGTACCTGTTGTAAATCGAAAGGTTGCCAATTCGTATTCAGGGAAAGTTGTTGGAGCTTCTAAACTTGAACTGACACAATCCGAGGAGTGGTGACCCGAGGATCACAGACACTATCTCTCCCACTACAAATCCCTTCCTAACCTCCTGCTCCTTCCTATGTCCTCCCAAAATTGAACCATGCTATCGCAAAGGTAATAATACAGGTAGAGACAACAACATATTTTCCTATTGTCTTATTATATATTAATAACAGAAACGCTTTACATTGTCTCACTGTTCATTCCCTCCACAATTCTTCCTCTTACTTCTTCTTCTTCTTCTTCTTCTTCTTCTTCTTCTTCTTCTTCTTCTTCTTCTTCTTCTTCTTCTTCTTCTTCTTCTTCCATCAATACTTTATTAACGGTGTATGTAAGTTTCACCATGTTTTGCACTACAGCGGTAGAGCAAAGTATATTTTGTTAGCAATAAACCAAAAGCATATTTTATGGCCTAATCATCACTACATAGAACACCACCCATAAAGCATGATACTAGTAGACCACAAAAACTGCTATAAACCCCCAAAGCATATTTTATTGCCTAATCATCACTACATAGAACACCACTCATAAAGCATGATACTATTAGACCACAAACTGCTATAAACCCCAATAATATACTATACTAGTGACTCTAATTGTGTTACCCAATATTATACGAAATAATACTATAAAACATAATAATAAACACACTAATAGTGTATATTAGTTGAATGCACAATCTGATGAGAAGTCAAAAAAAAAACAAAAAAACATAACAATAACCTAGAAAGAGTGTAGAGTATTTTTGTGCAAACTATTATACTAGTAGATGGTCTAAGATAACTGTATGTGAAGGAAAAGGTGTGCTCTCCACTCAAACTTGTTTTTTATGAAATCTCCTACTCCCCAGCTGAGCGGTACGCCCAATGGGAAACAAAACGTGGCACATAACACGCCGCCCGCCAGCTCTGGCTCGGTGAATAGGAATCAGTAATCGGGCGGAGTATAAACAACACCGCCGCCAATGTGCTCCTCCCATCTCTGAGGAAATCTGGCGGGCAACTTAGTATTATATTAGCATGTAATAATAATAACAATAATAATAATAATAATAATACTACTACTAATAATAATAATAATAATAATATTAATAATAATAATATTAATAATAATAACATGCAATTTCATTTTATAACACATACTAACAAAATAGTGTATAGCCTACTATACTTAACTATAATAGGTTAGGTTGCGTAGGAGGATCTAAAAAGTACAGTAGTATACACACACACACACACACACACACACACACACACACACTTCGCTACTATATGCCAGACGCTCCCCCGGCTTGACACAACCACTCTCCCTGCTTACCTACCAGCCCCCCCCCCTTCCCACTGACTTAGTAGAAGTATTTGAAATAGCAAAACGCCTGGACAAACTAAAATTAAAACGCTCTACCACCCCCATTGACTTACCAATGAAACGCTTCAAGGAGTTCTCCCCGGAGCTTGCTAAACCCCTATGCTCCATCATCAATGCTTCTCTCAGTCAAGCCAGATGCCCAGCTGACTGGAAGACCTCTTATGTATCACCAGTGCCCAAGTCAACCAACCCACAATCCTTAAATCAGCTACGACCTATTGCAATCACCCCAATACCCAGCCTAATCTGTGAAAGTTTTGTGTTCGACTGGCTGGGCTTTTGCTGATATTGCAGGAGTCGTAGTAGACCCTCAGCAATTTGGCAACCTGAAAACTTCCTCCACCACTGACTGACTGTCTTGTCAGCTTTCTCGATTACATATACCGCCATCTCGAGAAACGAAAAACGTCTGTAGCTGTCGCCTTCATTGATTTCACTAAAGCGTTCGACCTAGTCGACCACAATATAATAATCAACAAAGCTATTGACCTCGGGCTTCGGAGAAGTCTTATTATACCATGGCTTACAGACTTCCTCAGTGACCGACGCCAAGCTGTACGCTTCCGAGGGGCTGGCTGTCTCCACCTTTCAGTCACTCACCTGTGGCGTCCCCCAAGGCACCAAGATGGGACCACTCTGCTTCCTTATGCTCATCAATGATGCCCTAAGAGAAACCCCTGCTCGCTGGAAATATGTCGACGACTCCACCATTGGGATCAGCGTCAACAATTCTGCTCCAAACTGTACCGCCCTTCAGGATTTATTGAACAGTCTCCAAAACTGGGCCACCAACAACCATGGTTATGCACATCAACCTCTCCTCCGACATTGTCCCACCTCCTTCCATTACTCTAGGTCTGAACACACTCCAGGTTTTAGATTCCACGAAGCTCCTCGGCGTCAACATAGACAACAAACTAAATTAGGAACCACACGTCAGTGAAGTTATCAAATCCTCCAGTTTCCGTCTCCACCTCCTACGCCGACTCAAGTCCCTCGGTGTTCCTGCACACGAGCTCCTCAGTGTTTACACAACATTCATACTTCCCAAGCTCACCTGGTCTTCCTCCCTAAATGCCACACAACGTAAACACCTAGAAAAAGTGCAAAAGAGGCCATGCAAGATTATTCTCTCCCCTTCCTACTCCACATATCAAGAAGCGCTCAACACACTGACCGACCCTTTAGACTCTCACTGACCATCACCACGACCTCATCTGCCAATTTGGTAAGAAGCTTCTACACCGGCTCCTACTACCATCTGAGATCCCTAGTCCGAGAATTGCTCTTCGACACCACAACCGCATCCAGCCCATACGTGCACGAACTGATCGCTATAAGAACAGCCCAGTCCCAACCATTGTAAAAATTATCGATAACTTGTAATAAATCAGTGTACTCACTCCCAGTAAACACTACTCCTTGCACTGTCACTATGTTGAAATGAACTGTAGTTTGAGCTTTTCCCCAGCTAGTTATTATATGTCTTATTTGTGTCACTCATGTTACTTGTATATTATTTGTAATTCGTAACCCATTCCCCAAATATGTAACTGTATATTTTCAGTCTTCTGGCTGCCAAGCTCTTTCAATAAACCGTTATTATTATTATTATTATTATTATTTATATGTTGGCCCATACCAACTCACTCCCCTGAACCCTCCTCCCCAGCCGGACTATCAACAAGTTCTTGCCATAAGGTACTATCTCATTTGGCAAAGGAATGGAACCAGTGATGAATAGTGGTGAACAGTGCTTAACTCAGTGAAAAACAACTCGGCAGTTGAGTCTTACCCAAGCTAGCTAACCACCTTCACACAGTGAGGTCCCAGGTACCCAGTTATACTTCCCCTGAGACTCCACGATAGAGAGGCCTGGGACCACACCTCACCCACTTGAATGAGTGAGTCATGTCGACCACGTGGTGTCCCCAAGATGCTACGACACCACGTAGTGAATGTTTTGCTACAGCATCATCATGTGAAGTTCCTCATAACACCATCTGTGAGGTAACTGCTACATCATCAGGCCCCTCATAACGCCATCTGTGAGGGAGTTACTACACTACGTGTCTGGTGTTTAACATCTCACCTTACATGATCTACGCGTGCAAACATTAATCTGTATGTTCACTGTGTGCTCCTTCACCTTTCTCTAATGAGGGCTTTTGTTAAACCACCAATTTATGATGTACTAAGTCATTTGTGTCCAATGTATACTTTCGAAAAGCCCTTGTTTGGGGAAGGTAGGAGAGAGTAGTCGTCATTATTGTCCAAGCCACATTATTTATTTCTATATATAAGTAATGCAGGCTGGTTTTTAAATACCTCAATCCCCTAACGGTGCCGTTTGTATATTAAGAAATACCGACGCCATACAGTACAACACCAGCGAATATGAAGTATCACTGTAACCGGCAACTGTTACTCACTCATACCTACATACATATATAGAGTCTTTACAGAATGATAGCAGACACGAGGAAGACGCACAACAAGAGGAGAAGAGTTAGAAGAAAATCAACTTCAAGCTAAGAAGAAGAATACCAAGACATTTCCTCCAAACAAGAAAACAACACACACAATCAAGCCGACCAAACACTGAGAAACCATGGCGGAACCCAACATGCACCGGACGCTTGACCTGACTCTATCCTGCCGCATCCAGGCGAGTTGCTGCTTAAAGTCCCTCACGCAAGCGCTGTTTAGCCACTGCACCTATTCTATCCTCCTAAAATTCACTTCAATCCCCCCCCGCCACTAGCATGTTATGTATGTATGTATGTATGTATGTATGTATGTATGTATGTATGTATGTATGTATGTATGTATGTATGTATGTATGAATGAATGCTAACTGCAACTTTGCGTATTAAAACTCATTACTCTTACCGAAGTAATATAGTGCGTGGTTATGTTATGTCATGTTAGGATAGATTATAAACTACATTGGGTTACATTTCGTGAGGTTCGGTGACGCTACAGGAAGTTAGGTGAGGTACCTGGAGGTTAGGTGAATGTTGACTGACTGACAATTATTAGGAAGTGGTTCCAACACGTTCACACACAACCTATACTCATACCACAAGTCCAGAATTAGAGAGGATCATGTTATTGGATATATTTTCAACGATTTACTCAGTGTCTAACCAACTCTTTAGCGATTTAAATGTGGACCTAAAATTAGGTCCGTATATTTGTTTGTCGTGGTGGTGGTGGTGGTGTGCGCCCGTCCATCAGGTTGATTAACCACCAAAACCATAAAGGGTGCGGCCCTGCCGTTTCAGGGCATAAACCACATCCATGGCGGTGACGGTCTTCCTTTTTGCGTGCTCGGTGTAGGTGACGGCGTCACGGATGACGTTCTCCAGAAACACCTTGAGGACGCCGCGGGTCTCCGCGTAGATGAGGCCGGATATACGTTTAACACCTCCACGCCGAGCTAGACGACGAATGGCGGGCTTGGTGATACCCTGGATGTTGTCACGAAGCACCTTACGATGACGCTTGGCGCCACCCTTTCCAAGTCCCTTGCCTCCTTTGCCTCGTCCAGTCATGTTGTTGTGGATGCTACTACAGGTGGTCCTGGTGTGGCTTCGCCTTCGCCCACGGTTTGGTGGGAGTAGGTGGCGTGCTGTGGACGCAGCGGTAGTATCGTTCATCCAAGGCCGTCCCTCCCTCTTGGAGGTGGGGCGTAGCTTGCGGATGACGCATGCGGCACTCGTGGCCAATGAGGTGGCCACTGAGGTGGAGAATGTCTGTATATAAGCCCGCCCGCCTGCCGGGCCGCCCGTATTGACTATTTCGTCGTCGAGATGGTCCGTACTAAACAGACTGCCCGCAAGTCCACTGGAGGCAAGGCTCCACGGAAGCAGCTTGCCACCAAGGCAGCTCGCAAGTCCGCCCCAGCCACCGGTGGTGTCAAGAAGCCCCATCGTTACAGGCCCGGAACCGTCGCCCTTCGTGAGATCCGTCGTTACCAGAAGAGCACAGGGCTACTCATCAGGAAGCTGCCCTTCCAGCGCCTGGTGCGTGAGATCGCCCAGGATTTCAAGACTGACCTGCGCTTCCAGTCGTCTGCCGTCATGGCTCTGCAGGAAGCCTCTGAGGCTTACCTGGTGGGTCTTTTCGAGGACACCAACCTGTGTGCCATTCACGCCAAGCGCGTTACCATCATGCCCAAGGACATCCAGCTGGCCCGGCGCATCCGCGGAGAGCGTGCTAAGTCCTCTTCCTTGGGGAAAAACAAAAAGCACAACAAAACCTACCAGACATCTATAACTCGGCCCTTCTCAGGGCCAAAGAACTGTTCTGAAGATAATTTTCATGACAATCGAAATGGTTGGTGGTAGGCGAGCGTTAATTTCGGTTACCCAAATCGCCTAACGGTAAGTTGGTAACATTCGTGCAGGCACGAATGTATAGTAGGTCATCAATTCGGGAGGTGGGTGGGTGCAACAAACAAGAGCTAGTAACAAATAAATATATAAAGAATAAGTAAGTAAATAAATAACTAAAATAAAAGAAAATTCAATAAAATAAAATAAAATAAATTGTTTACATGAAATAGGCGTGCTGCAAACAAGAAATGAAGCCCAAACACACTCCATGTATGTCACTTTGCAGTGGGTGTAAAAGTACTCCACGCAGAATTTATTTATTTATTTATTATGTTTCGATTTAGTCCTGTTTCTACGCCAATAGAGAATGCAGATTATTATAATTTTTTTTTATTTATTTCCCTCTCAATATATCACTGTCGGTAACTGTCTCTTTAACATGTAACTGT
>NW_024739313.1:0-7231 GCF_018991925.1 Homarus americanus | reverse complement strand
AACCTAACCAGATCCTAACCTAACCAGATCCAAACCTAACCAGATCCTAACCTAACCAGATCCTAACCTAACCTAACCAGATCCTATCCTAACCTAACCCATAGGATTCGGGCGGTTAATCAGAAGGTAAAATAAACTGGGGAGGGAGAGAGGGAGGGTAGGGGGGGGACTAATCTTCAGGTGATTCCGTTAATCTTAGTTAATTCGCTTTCCAGAAATCCGTCCTTAATTTGTGTTAAGTTTCAAGTCGATCGGTTGAACAGTTCTTCCGAAACTCCGATCACTGCTTCGATTATCTTCTTGGAGGAGTCGTTTAACGGGACTGAAGTGGGCACAATACTGAGAGAGAGAGAGAGAGAGAGAGAGAGAGAGAGAGAGAGAGAGAGAGAGAGAGAGAGAGAGAGAGAGAGAGAGAGAGGTGTGTGTGTGTGTGTGTATGCGCGCGTGTGTGTGTGTGTGTGTGTGTGTCGGTAATAATACACAGAAGAGCATTACTGTACATTACATCAGTTATAAACACAAACGCTATTAATAAAAACACAGAACAACTAATTTCTCCTGGGAAAAATAAATAAATACAAATATAAATAAAAATTAAAATCAAAACAATTAAACAACACTTCCTTCAGTCCTACGACACCTGTATATAAAGGTCGAGCGAGGTGTTATATTCTTTCTGTCTGGTACCACTACAGCAAGCAACCGAGCACCAAGTGATGGACGCACAGTAATGGTGATATTATACAGGGTACAATTGGTGGGTGTGTGTGTGTGTGTGTGTGTGTGTGTGTGTGTGTGTAATAATAATAATAATAATTAACGGTTTATTGAAAGAGCATGGCAGCAGGAAGACAATATACAGTTACATAATTGGGGAATGGGTCACTTGATTGATAAATAATATACAAGTAACATAAGTGATACAAATATGATATATAATAACTAGGTGGGGAGAAGGTCATACTACAGGGCATTTCAACATAGTGACAGTGCAAAAGGTAAGATTGACTGGGAGTGAATACACTGGTTGATTACGAGTTGTTGATAATTTTTACAATGGTTGGGACTGGGCTGTTCTTATAGAGATCAGTTCGTGCTCGTATGGACTGGATGCGGTTGTGGTGTCGAACAGCAATTCGTAGACGAGGGATCTCGAGTGGTAGTAGGAGCCGGTGTCAAGGATGGTGCAGAGCTTCTCACCAAATTTGCAGATGAGGTCGTGGTGATGGTCAGTGAGAGCAGAGAGGGTCAGTGTGTTGAGCGCTTCTTGATATGTGGAGTAGGAAGGGGAGAGAATAATCTTGCATGCCCTCTTTTGCACTTTTTTAAGGTGTTTATGTTGTGTGGCATTTAGGGAGGAAGACCAGACAGGGGAGGCATAAGTGAGATTGAGAAGTATGAATGTTGATTAAACACTGAGGAGCTCGGGCGTAGGAACTCCGAGGGACTTGAGTCGGCGGAGGAGGTGGAGACGGAAGCTGGAGGATTTGACAACTTCAGTGTGTGTGTGTGTGTGTGTGTGTGTGAGAGCTGGACCTGACGGCATTCCTGCTGAAATTTACAAACATGGAGGTCCCCATCTGACTGAGCGCCTCCATAGCCTCTTACTCACCATATGGGCCACAGAGACCATCCCCCAGGAATGGAAAGATGCAAATATCATAACAATCTTTAAGAATAAAGGTAACAAAGCAATCTGTGGTAACAGCAGGGGCATCTCCCTCCTTGTAGTTGCTGGCAAGATCCTGTTAAGTCATGTTATCAAGACTTATCCAACACCTAACGGAGAACACTCTTCCTGAATCCCAATGTGGATTCAGGAAGGATCGCAGTACAATAGACATGATCTTCGCAGCGAGGCAAGTTCAAGAACAGAGTCGAGAGCAAAATGTAGACCTTTACACAGCATTCATTGACCTCTCCAAAGCTTTCGACACAGTAAACAGAGAACTTTTGTGGACTATGTTGGAGAGGGTCGGTGTACCACCAAGATATTTAAACATCCTCTGCCAGATGCTTGATGGAATGCAAGCCCGGGTACTAGTGGGTGGTGTGCAGTCAGAACCATTTAGTGTCCAAATGGGCGTAAAACAGGGCTGTGTGCTGGCACCTGTGTTGTTTAACATTTTTTTGCTGGCTGTAGCACAACTCTCACACAATGCCCTTGGGCCTGAAGCAGGTGTGGGCATACGGTACCGTCTTGATGGTAGCCTTTTTAATATTAGACGTCTGGAAGCCTAAACAAAGACCTTAACAACTCAGGTCATAGAACTACAGTATGCGGATGACTGTGCAATAATGACACGTAACAGAGAATCTTTGCAACGTGCACTGGACGTGATCTCAGGTATTTACAGCTCGCTTGGTTTGTAAATTAACACTCAGAAGACTGAGATTTTTGTCCAGCCCATTGATCCACCAATAGAAGCACCACAATTCTACATTAATGGAGACCCTATCAAAATAGTAACCCAGTGTAAGTACCTTGGTAGCACTCTCACACCCACCTGCTCACTGGATATGGAAATTCAAACCAGAATCAATTTAGCCTCAGCTGCATTTGGACGTTTGAGAACAAGAGTCTTTCTCAACAATGACCTTAAATATGGAACGAAGACTGCAGCTTATCTCGCGGTCTGTATAGCTACATTATTATATGTCTCAGAAACCTGGACGCCCTACAGACGCCATATACAAATGCTGGAAAAGTTCCACACTAGATGCCTTAAGCGTATCCTAGGAAGATAGAGTGACTAGTGAAGAACTATATCGTTGCTCAAACATTGAAACCATGCTAGCCAAAAGACACTTGTGCTGGCTTGGGCCTGTTATCAGGATGCCAGACCACCGGCTTCCAAGACATTATGGCACTCAACATGCCATGGAGGAGCGGAAACACTTGAGACCTCACTGAACCAAAAGAGAGCTACTAAATGAGCCCAACGATATCAGAGGGCTCAAGGCACAATTCCTCTCAATGAACAACATCCCTGTCACCTATTCAACAAGATCTGCGCCTCGAGGATTGGACTCCATAGTCATCTACGGTAGCATCCGAGAAATAACACATAACTCATCAATCATCTGGAGCAACGTCGTCATTGACTTCGATGGACAGCCACAAGCAAGTAAGCCTAGTGTGTGTAAGTAGCATCATGTCCTGACCTTACTCTTTACATGCCACCAAATAAACTTCAACTAGGTCACAAATGTCAAGCAATATATAACAGTGGCAAAATAGTCTAGTCATAATATTAATATAACTGACATATCTATTATTACGACAGCGGAGGCAGCACAAGTGACTATGCCTTTGTGAAGATGATAACGGTGCCAGTCCATGTAAAGCTTAGACACCCAAACCTAACCTAACCCCCGCGGTGAAATAATCTTGGGTATCTAAAATTCAGATGAAATAAGCTGGGGTGTCTAATCTTCAGATGAAATAAGCTGTGGTGTCTAATCTTCAGGAGCCTCCAGTTACAGCCCACTGCCACTCTCTACCTGCATTACGGGTCAAGGAAGGTAGTGAGTGGAGTAACACTGAATGGTCGCCAACAAGACAATGGTGTTGGATATATATAGTGACACCTGATGTAAACACCACACTTAACCTCAGTGTTTTACTAGGTTCAGCCATCACACACACACACACACACACACACACACACACACACACACACACACACACACACACACACACACACACACACACACACACACACACACACACACACACACACACACACACACACACACACACACACACACACACACACACACACACACACACACACACACACACACACACACACACACACACACACACACACACACACACACACACACAGTCAGACACTAACACACAACTAACACACAGACAGACACTAACAAACAACTAACACACAGTCAGACACTAACACACAGACAGACAATAACACACAAGTAACACACAGTCAGACACTAACACACAGACAGACACTAACACACAGACAGACATTTGTTTTGTCAACCCTCAGTGAGATAAGACGTGCCTGAAGGCGCTCTCGGTTTTAGCAGCCAGGCCGAATCTGTTTGGCCCTGCCCACTCCCCCTGCTATACCCCAACGCCCTACCAGCCTTACTACACCAGGATCGACTCAGCAAAACATTCTAGTGATTAGTGAACGAATGATTACGGAGCAGTGTTCCTATAGTGCACCTAAGGAACTTTCTCGGCAAAACATTCTAGCCATCAGTGCAATAAGTGATTACCATACAGTGCTCGATAGTGCACCCCAAGGAAAAGTCAGACAGTGGGCACTTTATCGGTCAACTTTAAAGTGCCAGTGACAAGGACCACCGCGGTGCTTACATATATCGTGAAAACTGTGTCGGCGACCCCAAGCACCGAGCACAAAGTCCACGGTCTTTACAACTGACAAACATTAACAGATGTCTACCAGTGTCAGTGTCCCTCAAAGTGCCGCCAGTGACAAACACTTCCGTCCGCCCACAACAGATTTCAACCGATGGCCACCAATCACTTACTCCTGACGCACTCTGTATCATCTAAAGCGTGGGAACGGTTATCCTGATGGGAGTGTTATCGCGCTACTCAAGTCACTGAAAATATTCCACGCGCGGAGCCGTAGACAAGGCCGTCATGCACATAAGCCCATTAGAACCGTAACCTCCACTAGGAAACCGGAGAAACCCACCCCTGACAGACCATACCACCACACTGAAGTTCCACGGATATGGTATGATCTCCCGTCTTTACTGCTATCCAACGTCACTTCCCTAGCTAACAAGTTCGACGAGCTGGCAACTACAGTCAGGTCAACCGCCGCGCGCGTGGTTGCCATATGTGAGACTTGGCAAATTGTACCTGAAACGTGTCACATTGAGGGATATCAACTCTTTCATCACCTTCGTCCACAAAGACGCGGAGGGGGCGTTGCCCTCTTTTGTCAAGATGACCTACGCCCGTCACGCCTGGATGTTCAAGTCCCAGCAGATGTGGAAGCATTATGGGTACGTGTCGTGCTGCGGGCACACCCACGCAACACTGCCTCCATCATAATCTGTGTGGCATACCATCCGCCTCGATCACCCACCAGAGACACTCTTATCAATCATCTCATCACCACCTCAGACCACCTCAGAGTTAGGTACCCATGTGCCAAGTTAGTATTATGTGGGGATTTAAATGAAATTGACACCACTGATATCCAGGACCAGCTGTCACTATCACAAGTTGTGACCTTCCCCACACACGGTCAAAACACCCTTGACCTTATCTTAACTGACTTAGTGGACCAGTACCAACCTCCTCAACCACTGCCTCCTATCGGGTGTAGCACACACTTATCAGTGTTCTGGTCCCCAGCTGCCACTCCCACTCAAGTACAGAGACCCTACATCAAGACCTACAGGCCGATTACTGACTCTGCAGTACGCCTCTTTGGACAGTGGATAGTTCACTATCCCTGGACTGAAGTACTCAGCGTGGATGACGTGGAAACCAAATGGATAAATTATACCAACACCACCACCGAAGCTCACCACCACTTCTTCCCCGAGAAGTCCGTCAGATCTCACCCAGCTGACTTGCCTTGGATCACACCTCGGATCAAAAGACTTATGCAACAGAGAGACAGAGCCTTTCATCTCAATGACCACATCCGCTACAGGTCACTTCGCAACAGAGTCATCCGCGAAACACGCACTGCAAAGAAGTCCCACTACCCAACCAAATTACAACACCTGAAGCAGACCAACATCAGTCAATGGTATGGTAAGCTTAAAGAACTCTGTGGACTAAACAATATGACACACCCCCTCCCCTTCCTTAGCCATCTCACTAATGTTGACGCAGCTGAGCAAACAAATAACCATTTCGCTACTATATGCCAGACGCTCCCACGGCTTGACACAACCACTCTCCCTACTTACCTACCAGCCCCCCTTCCCACTGACTTAGTAGAGGAATTTGACGTAGCAAAACGCCTGGACAAACTAAAATTAAAATGCTCTACCACCCCCATTGACTTACCAATGAAACTATTCAAGGAGTTCTCCCCGGAGCTTGCTAAACCCCTCTGCTCCATCATCAATGCTTCTCTCAGTCAAGCCAGATGCCCAGCTGACTGGAAGACCTCTTATGTATCACCAGTGCCCAAGCCAACCAGCCCACAATCCTTAAATCAGCTACGACCTATTGCAATCACCCCAATACCCAGCCTAATCTGTGAGAGTTTTGTGTTTGACTGGGCTTATGCTGATATTGCAGGAGTCGTAGACCCTCAGCAATTTGGCAACATGAAAACTTCCTCCACCACTCACTGTCTTGTCAGCTTTCTCGATTACATATACCGCCATCTCGAGAAACGAAAATCGTCTGTAGCTGTCGCCTTCATTGATTTCACTAAAGCGTTCGACCTAGTCGACCACAATATAATCATAAACAAAGCTATTGACCTCGGGCTTCGGAGAAGTCTCATACCATGGCTTACAGACTTCCTCAGTGACCGACGCCAAGCTGTACGCTTCCGAGGGGCTGTCTCCACCTTTCAGTCACTCACCTGTGGCGTCCCCCAAGGCACCAAGATGGGACCACTCTGCTTCCTTATGCTCATCAATGATGCCCTAAGAGAACCCCCTGCTCGCTGGAAATATGTCGACGACTCCACCATTGGGGATCACGAATTGCCCCAACTATACCGCTGCCCTTTCAGGGGATTTATTAACCAGTCTCCAAACTGGGCCACCAACAACTATGTCACCATCAACCATGCCATGGTGCACATCAACCTCTCTCCGACATTGTCCCAATCTCCCTTCCATTACTCCTAGGGTCCGAACACACTCCAGGTTGTAGATTCCACTAAGCTCCTCGACGTCACCATAGACAACAAACTAAATTGGAAACCACACGTCAGTGAAGTTGTCAAATCCTCCAGTTTCCGTCTCCACCTCCTCCGCTGACTCAAGTCCCTCGGAGTTCCTGCGCCCGAGCTCCTCAGTGTTTACACAACATTCATACTTCCCAAGCTCACCTATGCCTCCCCCACCTGGTCTTCCTCCCTAAATGCCACACAACGTAAACACCTAGACAAAGTGCAAAAAGAGGGCATGCAAGATTATTCTCTCCCCTTCCTACTCCACATATCAAGAAGCGCTCAACACACTGACCCTTTCGACTCTCACTGACCATCACCACGACCTCATCTGCAAATTTGGTAAGAAG
>NW_024739312.1:0-11608 GCF_018991925.1 Homarus americanus | reverse complement strand
TTATACAGTATAGCATTCATGATAACACAAACTTATTGCACTGGAAACTACTTTTGATACTGTAAACAACATTCACTTTGATACTATGAAAACGATATTTAAATTGTTCATGCACGAAATTCAATTAATTCTTGATCAATACGGAGTTAGTTACACAAAATGCCTAGATACCCGTTCGTTTAATGACGTATCGTAAGCCATCAGCCCAGGAGTGTGTAGCTGTGGAGAGATAAATCAAAACAGCACAATACCATGAACACCTCACCTTTGTCTTATTCCCCCACCACCAGTATCTTGCCGTACACTCAATGCATCATGGAGGAGACAACTTATTGATTTTTTTTTTACTTTCTAACTTTTCCTGTCGACACGATCACTGCAGCACACCGAGCTTCCACGTGCCGCTCATGAATAATTAAAAATATGACTACGATACTGTTATGTTAATATGATAAACTCTTAAGACTCGTCATTTGTGTCATTGGCAAAGACATTTATGATGATGTTATAATAAAGATCCAATATTATTATTTACTGTTCTTTTAGGGAATGTTTTTGAAGGTTCGTGGATTTTTGTTGTTGTTAATCGGATGTACTATCGTGCACAAAAGTCGTGTCCACTACCCAGCCACAGTGAGGTTTCGAATAGCCTTGAATCTGAAGTTTCGAAACAGCTGGGGGAAATGCTATGGTCGGCCAACAGATGTCGCCCACTGTAGTGTGTGTGGGTGGGGGGTGGGGGTGAGGGGGATAGAGGAGGTGGGGGTTAGTCTAGTAACACGCTGTGTGTAGGTGGAGCATAACATCGTGAATTCCGCAATCACTGATAATAATAAGAATGTCATGAAGATAGTTAATATTATTAAGCATGGTGAGAGATGTGTAACGGGTAAATAAAAGCACTACAACGACCATATCTCTGCCGTTCATGGCTACGACGGTGAGACTGATGGGCACACCAGTAATTAATTCTCCGTGACTACAAGTAATGGTAGTCACGGAGAATACACAAGTTGTTACCAAGGTTGGCGCCACCCACACCAGGGGAAGGAGGTGATGTCGAACACTGAAACATGCCGAGGTCTCATTCTCACTGTAGTGGAATTCTCCCCTACAAACGCTGTTTGTCGCTGCCTAGCCGACCCCACCAATTCCCCAGTGTATGCCTCGTGGTCTAGGTCAACCAGCGCCGCCATACACACGGAGCGGGGGTCAACTGCTAAGCCACGCCTACCCCCGCTATTTAAGACCTGACCTCGTGGTGATCTGCCTCTCCTTCTACCTACACCAACCAGCCAGCAACACCTGCTCCGCCCGGCGGTCCTCTCTCCCGCTGGTGAGCATGGCGACCCACAAGCTGTCCTTCTCTGAGCGTCCTCACCAACCAGCTCTCTCTACATCACGCTTGTAACCATGCTGCCTTCCCAGCACCAAGCTGCATTGTACATCCAATACAACATGTATATAGAGAGCGCATTGTGAGTTTCCTTTCTCCATCCCATCCTGAGTGTGAACCAAACAATCTCATACCCAACAAATGGTGACTCCCGGAGTGACCACTCACACAGGATGGAGGAGAAACTGATCACGCTCCCAGTCTTCAAGAAAAATGGAAGACTGGCTTATCCACCCAGAAGCAGCTCTCATCGGCTCTACAACTACTGTCACTACACCGCAGGTTAGACACCCTAGAGCAGCACTGTTTCTCCTAGCAGACACCAGCTCCTGTTCCTGCCCCCAAGCACCACGTCCTACCGACCCCAGCACACCCGTCCTGCCTCAGACGCCGACCCCAGCCCAGCAGTAACCCCTGCCGCCCCTGATGCGGCCTCTGTTCCTGAGTGCGGACCCACACACCCCTCTTTTCTCTCTCAGGTACTCCCTGCTAATGTCCTGCACCCTGCTGCTGTCGTGGACCCAGCTGCTGTCACGAGCCCTCATCCGCTGCTGCTGACACAGCCCTTGCTACTGACCCAGGCCCACACACCCCAGCAGGCGCATCTGGCGACTCTGTACCTGCCGTGAGGGAAGCACAACATTCATCGCCTCCACACACCCTTATTCTCCCTCTCTACTCCCACAGATATTGTGTATCTAGACAGTTGTATCCAGCGACCGGCTCATCACGCCATCGCCGTTGTCTCACACGAGGCACGCACCGCCCGTTCTGCCTCACATGTGCTATGCAACTCTGCAGACAACAAGTCTCCTACACAGCCTGGAGGGAAGGGGGAGTATTGTAGTGGAATTCTCCCTTACAAACGCTGTTTGTCGCTGCCTAGCCGACCCCACCAATTCCCCAGTGTATGCCTCGTGGTCTAGGTCAACCAGCGCCGCCATACACACGGAGCGGGGGTCAACTGCTAAGCCACGCCTACCCCCGCTATTTAAGACCTGACCTCGTGGTGATCTGCCTCTCCTTCTACCTACACCAACCAGCCAGCAACACCTCCACCTGCCTGGCGGCCCTCGCTCCTCCGCCTGCCTGGCGGTGCTCTCTCCCGCTGGTGAGCATGGCGACCCACAAGCTGTCCTTCTCTGAGCGTCCTCACCAACCAGCTCTCTCTACATCACGCTTGTAACCATGCTGCCTTCCCAGCACCAAGCTGCATTGTACATCAATACAACATGTATATAGAGAGCACATTGTGAGTTTTCCTTTCTCCATTCCATCCTGAGTGTAGCAAACAACCCATACCCCACAAGATATATTTGTTTTAGCTCATAAAATTCATACAAATTACTGGACCAGAATATAATTTACATTGCTGGAATTCTTACAATATGATGATCATTTTGAATATAAACATCATGGATTTTGCATTAGACATACAAATTTTAGATCTAATGTAATAATTTGGTTTACACAAAGCAAGTATTTTATCTTTTGTGCAAAATATATGAAGTTTAAATTAAAAATATTCCCTGACCTGCAAGGAATCCAGAAATGTCAATTATATTATCCTAACTTTAGTCTGAGGTATTATTTATTACTAAACGTTAAAATCTAGTGTTTCACCCAATCATTTCTCAGAGAGGTAGGGGCCAGTGAGCTGGGAAGAGGGTGGGGGGGGATTTGAGTCTATTATTTGAATGGACATTAACCTGGCGACTGTATTTCTCTTAAATATTAATTGTGTGAGCATACCATCATAAAATTTAGATGTTATTTTTACTACAACATAGGTATTGTGTCGGAAAAAGTGGAGTTTGGGGGTCGGGCCAGTCTCTATTGGAATTAATCCCATATATTCTGTTGTTCCATTTACGCGGATTTCACTTTCCGCGGTACCCTGTGGGTTCAATTGACCTCGTAAATCGGGGTACTACTGAGAGTGAACCCTAAACTGCAGCGGTTTTTAACTTTACACGTTTCTACATTTACGCGGTACCCTGCCAGAACCGGAATTCCCACTTTACGCGGTGCATCTACTCACATACGCGGGTGAAATATAATTTTTTTATTTAGTTCATAAAATTCATACAAATTATCCGGCCAGAATATAATTTACATTGCTGGAATTCTTACAATTTTATGATCATTTTGAATATAAGCATCATGGATTTTGCATTAGACATACAAATTTTAGATCTAATGCAAGTATTTTGTTTACTCAGAGCAAATATGTTATCTTTTGTGCAAAATATATGAAGTGTATATTCAAAATATTCCTGGTCTTGCAAGGAATCCACCAATGTCAATTGTATTATCGTAACTTTAGTCTGAGGTATTATTTATTACTCAAAATGTAAATATACTGTTATAACCCAATCATTTCTCTGGTAGGGAGGGAAAGTGGGGGTGAGGGGTAGGGAGGGACCCAGGGAGCAGGTGGGAAGAGTGGGGAAGTGGGGTATTTTGATTGACAGATAGTATTTCAGTAAGTATATTTTGTTTATTTATTGCAGATATTTGTTTTAGCTCATAAAATTCATACAAATTACCGGGCCAGAATATAATTTACATTGCTGGGATTCTTACAATTTGATGTTCATTTTGAATATAAACATCATAGATTTTGCATTAGACATACAAATTTTAGATCTACTTTAAGTATTTTGTTTACTCTGAGTAAATATGTTATCTTTGCAAATACAGTCGGCCCGTCACATACGTGGGTTTAGCATTCACGGATTCGCAAATACGCGGAATGCCCCGCCGGAGGAATATTCTGTACATTGAAGTAATTGAAGTACATTCAAATCAAGGCCATTGAACTTCCGCCGCAATCAACACTGACACCGCCCGCCTCCTCAAGAACTTTAAACACAATATTAACGCATAGCTCTCCCTCACTCAGTCAAGTCTTGCTGTAACCATGCTTGTGTTGACATCAGCATTGTAGTTGCAAAAATATTACATTTCCGTGAAGGTATTATATCAAGCACAGTATGAATAGAATATCACTAATATAAGAGTATTTTAACAGAAAACTACTAAAAAAACGAGTAACATATCTTGAACATCGGAAGGCTAGGTAAAGTCTTTTGTTTTCATGTGGTTTATCCTAATTTACATTGAAATGCATTACGTTTCAGCAAAACTACTATTTATTTCTGAGAATATGGAAATGTAATATTTTGCTGAAATGACGTACGTATTACAGTGGAAAGTGACGAAAGCAATGACTCGCTGTCTTTCGTTCAAAAGATGTTACCGTAATCGCTTTTCGAATGGTTTTCAGTTAAAAAACTGCTGTATTACAATAATATTCTATCCTAATTCACTTGTGATGCAACAGTTTTTTTAACTGAAAACCATTCGAAAAGCGATTCCGGTAAAATCTTTTGAACAACGAAAGAAAGTGAAAGTCATTGTTTTCGTCACTTTCCACTGTAATACGTACGTCATTTCAGCAGAAATATTACATTTCCGTGAATGTAGTATATCAAGCACAGTATGAATATAATATCATTGTAATATAACAGTATTTTAACCGAAAACTATTAAAAAAATGAGTAACATCTCTTGAACATTCGAAGGTTAGGTAAAGTCTTTTGTTTTCGTCATGTATTTTATCCTATTTTACATTGAAATACATCACGTTTCAGCAAAACTACTATTTATTTCTGAGAATATATTCATTCAGGCACAGTTTCGGTAAAATATACATGTGCTGTAACATTTTTTTAATTGACAACGATTCGAAAAACACGTACCCTCTAGCCCTGTTCAAGAAGACTGGGAGGAGCTGTTTGGTGCTTAAGAAGATGACAAGGAAAATGATTTTGATGGATTTTAATGAAAATATTCAGAAAGCTCTTGGCACTGTCAAGGAAAGTGGCTGCTGAAGGCTTCCGGGACATAGCAGCGGACGAGATTAGGGAGCTAATTGAAGAGCACGACACTGAGCTGACCGAGGAGGATCTACAGGAGTTAGTAGACTCAGGCAAGGAAGAGGAAGCGAAAGGGAAAGAGGATGAGGAAGAGCACCAAGAAATAACATTGGAGAAGTTGGGGGGGGAGATGACCAGGAATATTGAGGCACTGAAAAACCTGGCCTATAGTATGGACCCCTCCATGGTGCGTGCCCTGAAATTCATGCGAGGGATGGATGACGTTTTCGCCCCATACAAAAACATCATGGAAGAAATGAAAGAGACGACAACTCCCCATCACCATGTTCTTTGATCACCGAAGGAGAGATTTAACACCATCAATCACTGGCGGCAGTGAGGAAGTAGCTGAATCCACAGTCGCGCCCACTTCACCACCTATTATGGAATTGAGTGACGATGAGCCCGATGACCCCCGCCCTGTCGCCGAGGAGAGGTACGGTACAGTAAAGTGAAATTCTTATCTCTTTTTTTTAATAGCTTTTCTTGCCATGTTTATTGTTTGTAAAAATGCACAGCACAGTACAGTTCAGTACAAGTACTGTACATAGGAAGTGGAGGTGCAGTTATTCACAAAACATTTGTGATGGTTGTCGGCAGTAGTGACGGTGCGGAGGGAGCGAGTTGGGAAGAGTGGTGAGGTGACCTTGGACGCAGGAGCAGGGACGAGTGGAGATGCCAGCCAGTATATTTTGGGTGTATTAATTGTTTTTATGGCTATTTTTGCATTTTAATATTAAATACTGTACATTACGTTTCAACAAAACTACCATTTATTTCTGAGAACATAGAAATGTAATATTTTTACTGAAATGATGTACGTATTACAGTGGAAAGTGGGATAAAATTGTGACGCAAGCAATGACTTTCTCTTTCTTTCGTTCAAAAGATGTTACCGTAATCGCTTTTCGAATGGTTTTCAGTTGTGGGATTATAAGGCTAATGATAGGATGGAATATTATTTAAATACAGTACGAGTACAACAGTTTTTTAACTGAAAACCATTCGAAAAGCGATTCCGGTAAAATCTTTTGAACAACGAAAGAAAGCGAAAGGCATTGTTTTCATAATTTTATCCCACTTTCCACTGTACAGTAATATGTATGTCATTTCAGCCAAAATATTACATTTCCATATTTATTTCTGAGAATATATTCATTCAGTCACAGTTAAGGTAAAATAAACTTGTGATGTAATATTTCAATGAAAATACGGTATCGTAGTTTTCTTTTGTATCAAATTTAATTAACAAAGATTGATGTTTCAAATGTAATGAACAAAAATTTATGTACAGTATCTATAAATAAACTTTAACAAATGATTACTTTGTTTTACATCGTCCTGTGCTACCATACCATGCATTTGGCTACTTTGGTCTAGCTATGATGAAGCAAGAGATCTGCCCTGGCGACTGTACCGACACTCACAGCGGGTGGTGCGTTGGTGCGTCGTTTCCATTGTTTACTTGTAGTTACTAGTAAATATTTTTCAACCTAACGAAACTATTACCCTTTAAGAGGTCGACCCCCAATTTTTTGCAAAATAATTTGGTCTTAAAAACTCGAACTACACACAGGTATATATAAAATAGGGGGCAGGTTTTTTTAAGGGGAGGGGGGGGCAGCACATATACACGGATTTTTAACTTCCACGGGTATCTCTGTTACATAACCCCCGCGTATGTTAAGGGCCGACTGTATATGACATTTATATTCAAAATATTCTTGGTCTTACAAGGAATCCAGCAATGTCAATTATATTATCCTAACTTTAGTTTGAGGTATTATTTATTACTATACCTTCAAATCTAGTGGTTTTCCCCCAAACATTTCTCAGAAAGGGAAGAGCCAGGAGTGTGAGAAGAGGGGGAGGGAGTCGAGTCCATTATTTGAATGGACATTAACTTGGCGACTGTATTTCTCTATTTCTCTTAAGTATTAATTGTGTGCATGTACCATCATAAAATTAAGATGTTATTTTTACTAGAACATAGGTATTGTGTCGGAAAAAGTGGAGTTTGGGGGTCAGCTGGTCTCTCATTTCATTTAATCTCATATGTTATGTTGTTCACTTTTACGCTTCGCTTTAAAGAGGCCTCGTGGGTTCACTGATCGCGATAAAGTGAAGGTTCACTGTATGATTGCCGCTGGAGGAATATACATTATTCAAAATCGCTGCACACACCACACACTGCACACCACACAACACACAATAACACACACTGCACACCACACACACACACACCGGGGCACACCACACACACACTGCACACCACACACACACACACACACTGCACACACACACACACTGCACACCACACACTGCACACCACACACACACACCGCACACCACACACACACACTGCACACCACACACACCGCACAATCTCACACACACACACACCGCACACCACACACACACACACTGCACACCACACACACACACACTGCACACCACACACACACACTGCACACCCACACACACACACACACACACACTGCACACTACACACTGCACAGCACTGCACACCACACACACACACACACACACACACACACACACACACACACACACACACACAGACACAATAATATTAATAATACTAGACATCGTTCATACCAATTTCACATTCCATCAGTCAGTCAGTCTCGCTGTAACCACGCTTGTGTTGACATTAGCAATGTAGTTGCAAAAATATTACATTTCTGTGAATGTATTATATCAAGCACAGTATGAATAGAATATCACTAATAAAACAGCATTTTAACCGAAATCTATTAAAAAAACAGGTAACATATCTTGAACATCGGAAGGTTAGGGAAAGTCTTTTGTTTTCCTGTAGTTTATCCTAATTTACATTGAAATACATTACGTTTCAGCTAAACTACTACAGCTAGACCCCGACTTATGACGGGGTTAGGGACCCAAATCCAGGTCGTAAGTCCGACATAGATAAAAAGAAATCCAAAAAAAAATGTTTAAAAAAAAAAAAAATTCAAAATTTTTTTTTTTTAAATCTACAATGAAATACAGTACACTAAACGTAAAAAATAATGAGGAATGGATACGGTACAGTAAAATTAATAAATAATGAGGAATGGATACAGTGTGACTGAGCTCTTGCCTTAAATGTAGTCAGCTGAATGCACACACAGCCCCCATAATTTTCTATTTACAGGATACATGGAGACTATATTAATTGGAAGAAGCAGAAGAGGAGACAGGGCTGGGTGGGTCATCAATGTCGCTTTCTTCAGACAGGTTTATGTACAGGGGTAACTTGCTGGTTGAAGGTATTGGATCATCTTGAGGGAGTGAAGAGGCAGCACTGGTGGGGCGTGAGGAGACAACACTGGGGGACTTCTTGAAATAGATGTCCAATTTAGACTGCACAGTTTGCTTTTTCTTTTCATTATAAATTTCTCTGTAGCAAGCAAGTGCATCTTGGATCATTCTGTCAACTTTGGCATAACGCTCATAATTTTGATCCATGTCATCAAACATTTGCATTGCTTTATTAATTGTAGCAAATGCCTCTGCCATATGTTTCACTGAAAACTTTTTGGGGGGTGCAGGCTCTTCTACATTTTGTCTCTCTTCTTCCTCTGCAACTTTCTGTGCATCTAGTTCAATAAGATCCTCGTTACTGAGCTCTTCTGCTACACTTTCAACCAACTGTCCAACATCTTCATTATCAATTTCTAACTCCAGCTGTTTACCTAACTCCACTATCTTGTTACTAATATCCAAAATAACTTCATTTTCATTAAATCCTTTGAAACTGTGCACATATCTTTTCAGGATTTTCTTCCATATTCCTTTCATGCAATGTTTTGTAACCTGATCCCATGCTGTACTAATGTTCTTTATACATGACAAAATGTTGTACTCCTTCCAAAACTGTCTGAGCGTTTTTTCACCTTCAGTAGCAGCAACAGCCTGAGCGAAGGTCGTGCGTAAATAATATGCTTTAAAGGCAGCAATAGCACCTTGATCTATGGGTTGGATGATAGAGGTAGTGTTAGGTGGAATGTACACTACCTTAACATCAGGGTGCATGTCGTCCAGGTGTGGTGGGTGTCCCGGAGCATTATCCAAAATTAGTAAAATCTTGAATGGAATCCTTTGTTGCAGACAATACTCTTTGGCTCGTGGAATGAAACAAGTCATGAATCAATCCTCAAACAGTACTAGGGTCATCCAGGCTTTCTTGTTACTGCGATAAAACACTGGCAGTGTGTGCTTGCTGACATGTTTAAAAGCCCTGGGGTTCTCTGAATGATAGATCATGAAGGGGTTTAGCTTGAAACCAGCAACATTCCCCCTCCCCCAACAGAAGTGTAATTCTGTCCTTGAATGCCTTGAATCCGGGCATTGTTTTTGCCTCTTTGTGGATGTATGTCCACTCAGGCATGCGTTTCCACAATAATCCAGTCTCATCCACATTGAATATTTGCTCAGGCAAATAATTCCCTTCCACAATCACATCATCTAACTCCTCCTTAAAAGCGTCGGCAGCACCAACATTGGCACCAACTGCCTCTCCACTCACCTTAACATTGTGTAGACTGTAGCGTTTTTTAAATCTATCAAACCACCCATGACTTCCTGTAAAGGTTTGATCACATTCATCTCCTGCCTGCTCCTTCAGGCTTTGGAACAGGCTTCTTGGTTAGAACGCTTAAGGGTACACGCTTCTGTGTCTGGTCTTCTATCCATATCACCAATAATTTTTCCATATCGTGGATAGGACCTTGTCTTTTCTTTGATATTATAGTTCCCTTTATAGGTGTTGTTCCTTTCACTGCTTCACGAATACGTTCCTTGTCCTTCAGAATAGTGGATATAGTCGAGTGTGGGAAACCTAGGTCGCGTGAGATTGTTGCTACTGTTTTTCCATTCTCATATTGTGTTATTATCTTCCTTGGAGTACCACCAGCACTCTCACTTTTACGCTTTCCAGTCATTATAAAGTCAATTAAATACGATAATAACGAAAGTTCACAGCGCGATCAGTATAGGATACGATAGCCAAACACAAACAAAGCGCTCCACTGAGTGAGTGTACCCACGAGGCGACCCAAGACACCCCTCCCTCTCGCCCGGGACGGAAACGTTTCGGTATAGAAAATGCGCGCATCATTTGAAAAAATTTTTGGTCACAACGGTCGCAGTCGTATGTCCCGTATCGACGTACGGTCAAAGCAGGTCGTAAGTACCAATGGACGTAAGTCCACGTAGTCGTAAGTCGGGGTCTAGCTGTATTTATATCTGAGAATATGTAAATGTAATATTTTTGCTGAAATGATGTACGTATTACAGTGGAAAGTGACGAAAGCAATGACTTTCGGTTTCTTTCGTTCAAAAGATGTTACCGTAATTGCTTTTCGAATGGTTTTCAGTTAAAAAACTGTTGTATATCAATTATATATATATATATATATATATATATATATATATATATATATATATATATATATATATATATATATATATATATATATATATATATATATATATATATATATATATATATATATATACAGTTTTACCCCGCTTAACGCGCTTTCACTTAACGCGTTTTCGCATATACGCGGTGCCTTGCCAAAGCTGAACTTTCAATTAACGCGGATTTTTCCACAGCAACGCGGTGAGTGTCCGGCTCGAGAGCTATTTTTAGATTCGCACCACCCCCCCACCCGCCACCCTGCCTGACTGCCTGTTTTAGCTCATAAAATTCATACAAATTATCCGGCCAGAATATAATTTACATTGCTGGAATTCTTATAATTTGGTGATCATTTTGAATATAAACAACATATATTTTGCATTAAACATACAATTTTTAGATAAAAATTGTTCTCTAGGTAATTATGTTATCTTTTGTCCAAAATATATGACATTTATATTCAAAATATTCCTGGTCTTACTAGGAATCCAGCAATGTCAATTATATTATCCTAACTTTAGTTTGAGGTATTATTTATTAAAATTTAGTGGTTATCCCACACATCTCCTTGGGACGGTTGGTGGGGGGTGGGGGGGAGGGAGGGACCGACCGACCGACCTTCTGTTACCCCGTGAAGAATTATTTTTTTTTTATTAACTGAAGATATTTGTTTTAGCTCATAAAATTCATACAAATTACCCGGTCAGAATATAATTTACATTGCTGGAATTCTTATAATTTGGTGATCATTTTGAATATAAACATCATATATTTTGCATTAAACATACAATTTTTAGATAAAAAATTTTCTCTAGGTAACTA